>NC_134590.1:615000-795000 GCF_037038515.1 Microtus pennsylvanicus | reverse complement strand
TTGTAATCCCAGCATTTGGGCAGCGACTAGCAAAGGCTACACTGTGGGGTGCTATCTAAAAAGCAGTTGCTTTCATGTTACGTATGTTGTGGGAGCTGTGGGCCTCTTTCCACAGCCCGGCTCCTGGCCGCCTTGCTAGCTTATGCCCCGAAATAACAACACACAAACTGTATTCTTTTAAACACTGTTTGGCCCATTAACTCTAGCCCTTACAGGCTAATTTTCATATCCCGATCAACCCATCTCTAATAAACTGTGTAGCATTGGTCTTACTGGGAAAGATTCAGCATGTCTGACCTGGCGCTTGCTTCATCGCGTACGTCTGCCCGGGAGAGGGGAGCATGGCCTCTGCTCCAGTAGAGCAGAGCTGTCGAGTCTGAGCTCACTTACTCTTCCTCCCAGCATTCTGTCTGTCTACTCCGCCTATCTAAATTTTGCCCTATCAGATGGGCCAAGGCAGTTTTTTTAATTAGTCAATGACCTTCCTCCATCATATGTATGCAAAGACTACACTGTGGCGTGCTGTCTAAAAAGTAGTTGCTTTCATGTTATGTACATGCTACCACGGGTTTCTAAAAGAAAACGTTTAACTGTGTTATACTTAGATTTTAAATTATTTGTAATATATTTTTATAATAAAAATCCTTTTATAACTGAACTCTTGCTACACTAGTGCTCAATTAATTGAGTCATTTAGCATGTTTAGATTTGCATGTGTTTGAACCTTCTTCTAAATAAAAACCTCATTTAGTTCTCTGTGATGAAAGTATATTAAAAACAAGATTACTAATAAAGGCTTATTTCCTTAGAAGTTAACAACTCATTTAAAGAGTATTTAAATTGATATACTTGGGTTAATTATTAGACCTTGAGAAAAGACTTTATTTTTATTCTGAAAGTCTTGTTAAGTTTTCTGCTTTCTCTTATGCTAACTAATTCATCATAGGTATATAGTTAAAAGATTTTTACTTTTAGTTTTTGTTAGGCTTAGTTATATTTTTATTCAAATTTCTGGATTATTAGAGCAATTAAGCATATATAGGAAAACTTATTAGGAATATAACAGATATTTGGGTGTTTACATAAAAAGGGAAGATATCTACCTTTATCTCATTTTGGTCCTTTGTTGATAATTTTTGAGTTTAGTATAATTTGTTTTATTTGATAACATAAACTCAGTTCTCAAAATGAGTTTAAATGGGAGATTGCTTAGATTGAAAGTTTTATAATATTTTAATCCCAAACTAAATATAGATTCATGTTTATCTTTTGGTTTGGTTCAAACCTTGATTCTTTTTATGAATAATCTGATTTGAATCTTACTTAGTTTTTTTACATAAGCTATCCTCATATTCCATACTCTGTAGTTACTTTAGTCTCCTTCAAGAAAAAGGAGAATTAAAGCAATAGAATGTCTAACTTTGTTGTTGTTTGTAGATGGAGACTGCTCTTTCCTTTTCCAGCCATCCAGACCCAAATAATCACACAGAAGCTCTAGTAATTAAGATTAGTTCATCCGACAGTTGTTGTTGGGGATTTTATAACAGTTTTTATTGGTTCTAATTGGATAGCAAAAGTTTGTAACTTTTGTTCAGTTGTTTAAAAACTTTTAACATAGTTCTTACTTTAAAATAGTTCCATACATATTTCATCAATGTTTCCCCTTACCCATGACGGATGCATATTTCAGAGACCCAGCTTAAATTCCCTGCATCTTCATGGTGGCTAACAACTGCCTAACAACTACCTATAGATCCAGTTACAAGGGATACAACACTCCCTTCTGGCCTCCATGGGTACCAGGCATACAAGTTGTTCAAATCCATACATTCAGGCCAAAACACCCCTAGAGATTTTTAAAAGAGCACAAATTATTCTTGTAAAAAACAAATAGTCCATATGGTGAACAAAGTGCTCAGGAACACCTGAGAAGGCTATTATCTGCCAAAGTTAGCCTTTTATGGGTCTTTGTTTCACAGAAGGCATTGATTAGTGAACTTATGTAGCAAATAATGTACTGCTGCCTTCTTTTGGTCTTCTATGAAATGTCTGTATTTTAAAGTGTACCATATAATAAGTTAGTTTGGTGGGCAGGAGAGATGACTCAGAGGTTAAGAGCTGGCTGCTCTTCCAAAAATCTTGACTTCAATTCCTAGCAACCACTTGGTGGCTCATAGCCATCAATAGTGGGATCTGATGCCCTCTTCTGGCATAAAGTCAGTAGAGCACCTATATACATAAAATAAAATCTTTAAAAAAACGCTTGGCACGTGTGTTTACATAAAGACTAGCATGTTTCCATTAAGGCTTTAAATTTATTTAGCTATACTAAACCAAATAAGCTACCTATATAATTTATATTCAACATGTTGTTTTTAAGGAAGCTCATGGAAATCGTTTGGCTGAAGAACTAGGGGCCTCTCAAGTACGTGAAGCTCATTTAGAAGCAAGAATGCAAACAGAAATAAAGAAATTATCCTTAGAAGTAGACTCTCTCAAAGAAGCTTATCATATGGAGGTAAAGAAAATACAACTTGTGTCAGTAGCCCCCACTGAAATGAATTGACCTACTAGGATGAAAGTATAAGTCTAGTTCTTGAAGTGTTCATTATAAATTAATATAGTGTGATCTTCATTTTAAGCTAAATACATACTTTGCATTTAATATCCTTTCAGCTAAAAGACTAATAATGTGCTCTAAAGTTAAGAGGTCTAGTTCTTGAAACATGCATCCTAAGTTTCAAGCCTGTTTTAGAACTGTATGACTTTGGATAAGCTATTTAATCCTCTCAGAGATGCATATAATGATAATAGCTATCTTATAGTACTGTTTTTTTTTTTTTGGCTCCCCGTCGGGGATCTTATAGTACTTTTATAAGGAATAAATTAGTTACTATATGTTAAGTTCTTAGATTAGAGTCTTATCATTTTTGATTATAGAACTTGTGGAAAAACAAACTGGGAATTCTTTTTTTTTTTATTGAAAAAAGGAAAAAAAAGTTTCTGCCTCCTCCTAGCCTCCCATTTCCCTCCCCCTCCTTCCACCTTTCTCCCCCTTCCCCCACTCCTCTTCCCCTCCCTCTCCAGTCCAAAGAGCAGTCAGGGTTCCCTGCCCTGTGGAAAGTCCAAGGTCCTCCCCCCTCCGTCCATATCTAGGAAGGTGAACATCCAAACTGGCTAGGCTCCCACAAAGCTAGAACATTAAGTAGGATCAAAACCCCGTGCCATTGTCCTTGGCTTCTCATCAGCCCTCATTGTCCGCCATGTTCAGAGAGTCCGGTTTTATCCCATGCTTTTTCAGTCACAGTCCAGCTGGCCTTGGTGAGCTCCCAATAGATCAGCCCCACTGTCTCAGTGGGTGGGTACACCCCTCGTGGTCCTGACTTCCTTGCTCATGTTCTCCCTCCTTCTGCTCCTCATTGGGACCTTGGACCCACACTGGAAATTCTTAATTACAGACAAAAACCATTTTATGTGATGTAAAAATACTGTAAAATACTTTATAATTTCTAACCTCTGATCTGATAGTAAGTTTGAGAAGCAGTACTAGAACCGTTTTATCAATATGTTCTGAGTCTTTATAAAAATTAACAGTATTATTAATTAGAATATTTTTATCTGTAGTGATATTTTGTTTATGTTTTAACAAATAAATCTTGTCTTTTTAAGATCAGAATGCAGAGCTAAGTCACTAGAGGCCAGGCAGTGGTGGCACACCCCTTTAATCCCAGGGCTCAGGAGACAGATGCAAAGGGATCTCTGTTAGTTCAAGGCTACCCTGGGCTACACAAGATTGAATCTGTCTAAGAGAGAAACAGAGGTCACAGAAATGTGATCCCAGCAGTTGGGATCACATGCCTTTAATCCCAGCATTAGGGAGGTGGAGACAGGAGTGATATGGCTGGGCAGAGAGAGGAATATAAGGCGGGAGGAGGCAGGAGCTCAGGGCAGTCTGAGGTTTGGTGGAGACAGAGTTTGGAGTTGCAGTCTGAGGATAGGATCGTTCCTTTGGTCTGGGCATTGGCAGAGGTAAGAACTCTCTGGTGTCTGCTGCTCCACTTCTCTGATCTTCAGCATTAACCCCTATATCTGACTCTGGGTTTTTATTATTAATTCCAACTAGAAATTGTGCTACATTTATCCTTTTAAAACATTTGAAAAGATTACCCCAAATCTTAAATTTTTTTGACAATATTTATTGAGTTTGGTGCTAAAAAATAATTTTTCTGAAAAACAAAGGCTACAAATACATTTGTATTCAGCTTTTCTTTTTTCCTTGAAATGGTGTCTCATTATGTAGTTCTGGCTATACTGGAACTCACTTTGTTTTTTGTTTTTTTTTAATATTTATTTATTATGTATACATTATTCTGTCTGTGTGTATGTCTGCAGGCCAGAAGAAAGCACCAGACCTCATTACAGATGGTTGTGAGCCACCATGTGGTTGCTGGGAGTTGAACTCAGAACCTTTGGAAGAGCAGGCAATGCTCTTAACCACTGAGCCATCTCTCCAGCCCCCTGGAACTCACTTTGTAGACCAGGCTGGTCTTGAACTTAGATTTTCCTGTCTCTGCCTCCTGAGTGCTAGGATTAAAGAAGTGTCATCATACCTAGTTTTTGTTAAACACCTGGGGTAGGGGCAGAGAGACTTGTAACTTATGTCTTATTTAAGTGCATTTAGATTCAGATCTCTTTAAAAACATAATGCCTGCCAAATGAAACACAGTTTGAATCTTTTTGAAAACACACTTATGGGGGCTGGAGAGATGGCTCAGTGGTTAAGAGCATCGCCTGCTCTTCCAAAGGTCCTGAGTTCAATTCCCAGCAACCACATGGTGGCTCACAACCATCTGTAATGAGGTCTGGTGCCCTCTTCTGGCCTGGAGACATACACGCAAACAGAATATTGTATACATAATAAATAAATATTTAAAAAAAAAGAAAACACACTTATGAGAAGTGTTTGTAACCCTTTATCTTCAGAGGCAACCATTAGTCCATTTTAGGTATTTGTCATTTACTGTTCATATTTTCTAGTCTGTTTTCTGTAGTTATCCATTTTAAACTATTAATGTTATAAATGCCTAAAATTAATTATAATCAGATAGTTCATAAAAATTGCTTAAAAAATAGTTCTAGGGGCTGGAGCTATGGCTCAGCTATAAATGCTGCTTTTACTGAGGATCCAGGTTTATTTCCCAGCACCCAACCAGCATAGCAGCTCACCACTGTCTATAACTCTAATTCTGAGGTAATCTGACACCATCTTCTGACCTCCACGGGCACCAGGCATACATGTAGCAAAATACTCATACACATGAAATTCAAAATTAGCTGGGTGGTGGTGGCGAACGCCTTTAATCCAACACTTGGGAGGCAGACAAAGGCGAATCAGTGAGTTCAAGGCCAGCCTGGTCTACAAAGGAGTTCTAGGACAGCCAGGAATGGTTACAGAGAGAAACCCTACCTCAAAAACCCAAATAGATAGATGACGGATGGATGGACACACACAAGTAAATAAATATATGAAATGAAAAAAATAATTAAGTGAATTTAGAGTTGGAGATGTGACATAATTGCTCTTCAGATGACCCAGGTTGATTATCAGGACCCACATCAGTGACTCACAACCACCTGTAACTCCAGTGCCTGTACCTCTGATGCTTCTGGTTTTGCAACCATTTGTTACCCTAAATACGCAGGTAGACATAGACACACAGTCACACAAGTTAAAAATAAAATAAATATTTTAAAAAGGGATTTTAGTGTTGTTAATATGTGGGGATAATAACATTTTAAAGTATGACAAATATATATAATTTGTATAAAATATTTTTTCTATTTGATTGTTAACAAAGATTTAGTTTTAAAGTGTGTCGAGAGGGCCGAATCAGGCACACTTGTACATACCGTGATTGCATCATTAAAGAGAAACAGACACAAGATTATCCTTACCTACATAGCAAGGTCTTGATGCCTTTGTGTTGGGAGCAGTGAGACCCCAGATCTTGAATTTCTTGTAATCCCTTGATCTGAGTGCCTACAGCTGCTCTGAGCACAAGACCTTCAGGAGTTCCTGATGGCAGGAGAGTGGTTTCTGGTGGGTTTGGCTGGGGCCTGGCTATCTCTATATAAGCTGCCCCTGAACACAATAAAGGGGCATTCTTGGGGAATTCAAGGATGGCCTGTGTCGCTGTCTCTCTGTCTGTGTATTTTAACCTCCAGCCCCTTGCCTGAAGCTTGCGAACTGGGTGCCAGCGCACAGAGCGCAGACACGGGTTTACATGAGACCATGTGTCAAGAAACCCTAATAAATAAACATATAAATAAAAAATGAAAAGATATACTATCATTTATTTATTTTGCATCCTGACTGCAGTTTCCTTTTCCTCCCAGTCTTTTTCCCCTACCTCCCCTCTGTTCCTACTAACCCAGTCCACTCCTCCTCCATTTCTGTTCAGGAAAGGGCATATATACTATCACCATATTAGCTTTAAAAGGAATTACCAGTTTTTATTTTAATTTTGTGTGTACAGTGTTTTGCCTGAATGTACTTTGTGTACTATGGTTATGCAGTGCCTGAGAAGGCCAGAGGAGGATGTTGGATGCCCTGAAACTGGTCCTGGGAATGAACCAGTCTTCTGGAAGAGCAGCCAGCGCTCTTAATTGCCAAGGCATCACACTAGCTCTAGGAATTTCTAATTTAACACTGTTTTTTCTTTCTTTAGCCAACCCAAAATTAAGGTTTCAGATTTGTCAGAAAAATCATTTAATAATTGCAAAATTATTTTGGAGTGAGAATGATTTTGTTAGTTTATATTATTTGCCAAGCATGATTTCACTTGCTACCTGGAGAAACAGCTGAAACAATGAGTCATTGCCCTTAACAACCTGCTGACTACTGCATATGCGCCTGTAAAATCTTACGTGCTTGGCCACCCCACCCTGTTGTTTTAAAGTATAAAATAAGAATGCAAACCTAAACCCAGAACCAAGGCGTGTCAGGGGCTGCCTGGCTGTGGTGACGTCTCTGCTTTTCCACTCTCATGCAGTCAGTGTTTATTCCAGAATGATTCCTGCAAAGGTAGTGTTTATGGAGCAGAAACTGCTGTGTTTTAAAAGATCATATCCATTTCACTACAGGACAGTTTTACTTAAATCAGGACTGTCCAACAAAAATATGTTGTTCGTAACAAATTCTCAGTTGTTCAATTTTACCAGTAAAGACTTGGGAGCCAGATGCTGGGATAAAAGGCTGCTAGCTCAGTGAGGGAGAGAAAGTACCCATCCGACCTTCATCCTCTGCCATTGTCCCAGAAGCCCTCTCCTCCTCCTCCTCTGCTGCCTCCAGCCCTCCTCCTCAAACTGAGTGCCCCTCACTTCTACTTCCTCTGCCTTTATCTGTCTTCCTGGATCCTTCTTACTTAACTCTATGGTTTTTTCTTAATAATCCTACATTCACTTCCTCCCAGCTGGTTGCTTGCTCCTCTTCTTGACCTATCATTGTCTTTATTTAATCCTGTTTACAACACTCAAGTAGAAAACTCTTGGATTAAAGGTGTGTGCTAGGGTTGAGCCACACCACAACTAAAACAGTTTTTTTTTTTTCGGTACATAGTGCTGTCTTAGGTTCACAGCATGACCACATATCCTATAACAAAAATATCCTGTTAGTTATTCATAATTTTAATTCTGGTGTGTTAATTAATTTAGGATACACATTAAAAGTCATGAGAAATTTGTTTTGTAATACATAGGGCAATGACAGCTATTCATTAGTAGCCTTTTTAAGATAAACTATTACGTCTGCCCTTTCTCCCTGTCTTAGTTATGGTTACTATTGCTATGATGAAACACCATAACCAAAAGCAAGATGGAGAGGAAAGGATTTATTTGGCTTACATTTCCAAATCATTGTTTATTATGTAAGGAAATCAGAACAGGAACTCAAACAGCACGGGAACCTGGAGGCGGGAACTGATGTAGAGGCCATGGAAGGGTGTAGTTTTCTGGCTTGCTCCCTATGACTTGCCCCAGGAACAATGGACTGGGCCCTCCCACATCAATCACTAATTAAGAAAATACCCTACAGACTTTTCTATAGCCTGGTCTAATGGACGCATTTTCTTAAGAGGCTCCCTCTTCTCCAGTGACTCTAACTTGTGTCAAGTTGACATAAAGTTGACATAAAGCTAGCCAACACACTCTTCTTGATTCTGGAGATCACTTTTGTTCCACAGATGTACATTTTGGGATTCTCCAAATACTCCATCAGCTGTGTCTTGTCCTCAGACAATACCTAGTTGGCATAAGATGACCTGACCTGCCGGGCGGTGGTGGCGCACGCCTTTAATCCCAGCACTCGGGAGGCAGAGGCAGGCGGATCTCTGTGAGTTTGAGACCAGCCTGGTCTACAAGAGCTAGTTCCAGGACAGGCTCCAAAACCACAGAGAAACCCTGTCTCAAAAAACCAAAAAAAAAAAAAAAAACAAAAATAAAAACAAAAAAAGATGACCTGACCTATCGTCCAAGCAGATCATAGAGATCTGGTCCAATCCTATTCTTGCCTCCCTTTCCTACAGTGTAGCCTGGACACACTTCTGCACAAAACTCATCTTGCTGTTCTCAGCATCATCTTTGTTGTTATGTTGTTATTTGTTTGTTTTATTTTCAAGACGGTTTCTCTGTAGCTTTGCAGCCTATCCTTGAACTTGCTCTGTAGATTAGACTGCCCTCGAACTCACAGAGCTCTCTGTGAGTCTGCCTGTCTCTGACTCCCAAATGCTGGAATTAAAAGGGTGTGCCACCACTGCCTGACAATATCATCCATTTTTAATTTGCTCCCTGGTGTTCAACACCACAATCTGTACCGGCGTAAACGAATGCAGACAGATTGTAAAACTATATAGACAGCTTTAATGACGAAATAGACTTACAGAACCACTGTTCCTGCAGAGACCAGGAAAAGCAGAAGAAGGACGGCTGGGAGCACGCTTGCCAAATTTATAGGCAAACATTAGCCCGAGGCGAACACGCCCCCTAAGGGGCGGGACTTATCCTTACAACCATCATTATGAAGCCAGAGATGTTTCACTTTCTCTGGAGTTTTTCTTTCTTCCTTCCTTCCTCTTTCTTTCTTTCTTTCTTTCTTTCTTTCTTTCTTTCTTTCTTTCTTTCTTTCTTCCTTTCTTCCTTTCTTCCTTTCTTCCTTTCTTTTTCTTTTCTTTTCTTTTTTTTCATTTGGTTTGGCTTTAGCTGTTTGTTATTTGAGCCAGAGTCTTTCTATATAAGCCCTGGATGTCCTGAAACTCACTACGTGGTCAGTGTTGTCCTGGAACTCAAAGAGATCCACCTGCCTCTGTGCCTGGAGTGGTGGGATTAAAGACATGTGCCACCACACCCAATCCAATGTCCAGTAATTGTTCAGATTTCTCCAGTCGTCTAAAAAATTTCATTATAGTTTATTTAGGTAAATCATAATCCAAATTTGGTATATGTTTAACTGTTAAGTGAATGTAAGAATGTGTTCTTTTCTCTTTTTTCCTTGAATATTGTATTTAGTGTCAAATCAGATGTTTATAGCTATAAATTTGATCTCTTAAGAAAAATAATAGTGGCAACTATTAGAATGTTGTTGAAACAACTTCACTCTATTTTCTTTTTACACTTTTGGGACTTAAAGATGATTTCACATCAAGAGAATCATGCAAAGTGGAAGGTTTCTGCTGATTCTCAGAAGACGTCTGTTCAACAGCTAAATGAACAACTAGAGAAAGCAAAACTAGAATTAGAAGAAGCTCAGGATACAGTAAGCAATTTGCATCAACAAGTTCAAGACAGGAATGAAGTCATTGAAGCTGCAAATGAAGCATTGCTTATTAAAGTAAGTAAACATAAAAGTAATGAAATAACATTGGTGAACAGTAGATTATTTATTTTTCTTGTTCTTCTCTCTTATAGAGGTCTTCATGATGTATTATTGACTTGAAACAAAATACATCTTCTTTAGAAGACAAAGATGAGATATTGTTAGTATGATATGCATCATATTACCCCAAAATAATTTTCATATGTTTAAACACTTCCATTTATAACATTTACTATAGTGGGTTTTATACCTGATGTGCCTTAAAAAAATTTGAAGCATTTTTTCAAAATCAGTAAAGTTCCTTTGAAAATAATAAAATAAAAATATAACATTATATTCAGAACTTCTTTTATACTGGGTTTAAATACAGATGTTTTAAAATGACTTAGGCTGTCTTTTCATCTGTTTTGATTATGGCAGTTTGTCTGGAGTTTGAAATTAACAGTATGGATATTTAAGTACTCATTTTTTTTGTTTGTTTTTCGAGACAGGGTTTCTATGTGGTTTTGGAGCCTGTCCTGGAACTAGCTCTTGTAGACCAGGCTGGTCTCGAACTTACAGAGATCCGCCTGCCTCTGCCTCCCAAGTGCTGGGATTAAAGGCGTGCGCCCCCACCGCCCGGCTAAGTACTCATTTAAAACTGCTAATGAAGTAAAGTTATCATTGAAACCTTTACAAAAGAATAAAATAGTAGCAAAGTAGAAGTTACTAAAAAAGAAATAAAACTAACAATACCTTATATATTTCTAGTTCTGTACTTAGTTGAGTCATTCTTTTATAGTACAGTCTATATTTATAGTATTATGTACATATGAATAGACATGATCTAAAATTATATTTAGGACCTGGGGGCTGGAGAGATGGCTCAGAGGTTAAGAGCACTGACTGCTCTTCCAGAGGTCCTGAGTTCAATTCCCAGCAACCACATGGTGGCTCACAACCATCTGTACTGAGATCCGACGCCCTCCTCTGGCGTGCGGGCATACATCGAGGCAGAATGTTGTATACATAATAAATAAATAAATCTTTAAAAAAAAAAGAATCACTTAGGACCTGGTAATACAGCTCAGTGTCATAGTTGGTGCTTAGCATGTAGGATGCTCTGGATTCAGTATACTGCATTAATAGAATGTTTAGGCTAAACATTATGCATGTGTATGTTTGCATGTGTATGTATGTTTGGCCAGGCAGTTGGGAAGCATGCCTTTAATTCCAGCACATGGGAGGCAGGCAGGTGGATCTTTGAGTTCAAGACCAGACTGGTGTACAGATTGAGTTCCCAGACAACCAGAACGCAGAGAAATTCTGTATTGAAAAACAAACAAACAAAAAAGAATGAGCACTATTGGTGCTTTTATTAAGATGATATTCCTACTGCTGGGGTTATAGCTCAGCGATAGAACACTTGGCCAGCATGTATCATGTATGAAGTCCTAGGTTGAGTGTCTGGTCAAGTCACTTTTTTTAGTGTTCTGGAAGTTTATAAAATTTGCACAAAATTAAAGATCTTCATTGTAAAAAGAAAAACCTTCAAAAATTATAGTAGTCTACATTGTATCCCTAGTTAGTGTAATTATTTTGCTTACTCACTAATTACTGTCCATGAGATTAGTGCAATTTGATTGCTGGTGGCAACCATTCACATTTTAAGTTTGGCTATTTATGAAACTGCCAAAATATTGATTGAATGGTAGCATTAATTTAAAACGAGAAGCAGTTCATGTCTACAGAGTGTGTTCCAGGACAGCCAGGGATACACAGAGAAACCCTGTCTTGGAGAGAGAGAGAGAGAGAGAGAGAGAGAGAGAGAGAGAGAGAGAGAGAGAGAGAGAGATTATGTTTTGCCTCTGAGCATTCTAGCTGCATATCTATGTGCGCACCATGTGCGTGCAGTGCTCACAGAGGCCAGAGACAGAAACAGATTCCCCAAACTGGAGTCATCAATGGTTGTAAGCCTTCTTGTGGGTACTACAAACCAAACAGTTCTTCCGCAAGAGCAGCAAGTGTTCTTACCTGCTGAACCATCTTTTCACCCATCTAATAGTAGCTGTTCTTGAATAAGCCATAGATAAAGAAATCTTAGAGAATGTGTTGTAATTAGTTAATGTAGCTAATGTAGAGTGATAACTAGTTTTAAAACAGAATTTCTTTCATGGTTGACATAGCTCTCAAAGTCAACCCTAGCTAGCTTTAATGTAAAGAGTACAAAAGAGGAAAAATAAAGGCTGCTAATCTAAGAATTTCGAAGGTGTAACTGTAGCAATTAGAAGTAGGTGTAAGTAGTTGTGGGAATGTAGCTCAGTGGGAAGAGTGTTTGTATAGCGTGCACAAAAGCCCTGTCTTTGATCCTGAGCACCACTTAAAACCAGGTGAACTGATGTACACCCTTAGTTCCTGCACTTGGGAGGTGGACGCCTGAGGCTCAGGAATTCAAGGTCATGGTTGTTGACTGTGTATGGGAGTTTAAAGCTTACATCTCAAAGACAAAAAAACAAAATTCCCTGTAGTTGGAGAGTAGAAAGCAGGCAGTGACAGCAAAATCAGAAGTGAGGGAAACCACTCACTTCAAGGCAACTTGGTTTTTCCATAAGCCCGATTATTATAGTGCCCTAATTAGTATTCTAGTATATGAGGGCAACTGGAGCAAGTACAAAGCTAAGGTAATTTTCTGAGGGCCCTAATGGTATAAGTATCTTATTGCACATCAGAATGTTTATACGGTGACATTTGATCCTAAGAAAAAGTTTAATGCTTAATGTTATTCCGCATAGTGCATTTTATTGTGAAGTTATCTTTATCAGTTATCTGAAGAGAAGAGAATACATGTAAATAAGCAACTACTTATATTATTTCTCTTATGAAATTGAAATTACAACCACTTATAATGGTGCTTGTGTATAATCCCATCATACTGAAGGCTGAGGAGAAGGGTCAAACCCAAGTTTAAGGCCAGATTGTGTTAGGTAACAAAACACACATTATCTGTTTCTCTCTCTCTCTCTCTCTCTCTCTCTCTCTCTCTCTCTCTCTCTCTCTCTCTCTGCTTTTAGGTCTTGTGAGTTTTCAGTGTATCTTAAAATTTCTTTTCTAATATCTAGTTTAGGAAAGCTTTTTTGTAATAAGGCTATAAACACATAGTGGGGGTTGAGTGAGGATGGCCCTGTTAGGCTCATGTTTGAATACTTGGTTCCCAGTTTATGGAACTATTTGGGAAGGATTAGGTGGTGTGGCCTTGGTGGAGGTGAATCACTGGTGGTGGGCTTTGAGGTTTCAAAATCTCAGGCCATTCCCAGTTAGATTTTTTCTCTCTGCCTGCTGCTTGTTGGTCAGGATATACGCTCTCAGCAATGTGCCTGTATGCTGCTGTGCTCTCCAACATAGTTGTCATGGAGTCACTCTCTGGGACCATAAGCTCCTGTTAAATGCTTGCTTCTATAAATTTCCTTGGTCTTGGTGCTTTGTCCCGGCAGTAGAAAAGTGACTACGACAATAACCAATGTATATTTACTTCCTTTTAGAAATTCTAAAAGTAGTCCTTTTATGTATATCCATGTTAGATTAAGAAGAAAATAATTCACCTCTATACTTTCACAGATAAACTCACGGGTATAAGATTAAAATCTTTTTTAAAAAAGATTTATTCATTTATTATGTATACAGTGCAGGCCAGAAGAGGGCACCAAGTCTCATTACAGATGGCTGTGAGCCACCATGTGGTTGCTGGGAATTGAACTCAGGACTTTTGGAAGAGCAGGCAATGCTCTTAACCACTGAGCCATCTCTCCAGCTCTAAGATTAAAATCTTTAACATTAAAATATTCTATATGGAAAATCTAGTTTTTATGAAATTAGAATATTGGAAGCAATTTTCAGATGAAAATACTTAATTCTTTCTAAATGGCAGCTATCTTTAGCAGTAGAAGGTTTGAAAAACACTTGTAAATTTCTCAAGAGTTTCCATACTGAGACAAAGGCTCATCAAGGTGACTTTTTGTTTGTTTGGTTTTTTGCTTTTTTTCAAGACAAGGTTTCTCTGTAACTTTGGAGCCTGTCCTGGTACTCACTTGGTAGACCAGCCTGGCCAGCCTAGCCTCGAACTCATGGAGATCTACCTGTCTGTGCCTCACGAGTACTGTGATTAAAGGCATGCACCACCACTGGCTGGCCCAAGATGACTTCTAAGAACCTATGATTTTATAGTAGTTTATTAAACAGAAATATATTGAGTATGTACTATGTACTGATTTTTCTACAGGAATCAGAATTAACCAGATTGCAAGCCAAAATTTCAGGACATGAAAAGACAGAAGACCCCAAGTTTCTCCCAGCTTCATTTACAGCTCTAACAGAAATTATGCCTGATAGTCAAGATGCTAAGTTTGCCAAACATTCTCAGATATCATTCTTCAAATGCAGAAAACTACGTCGCTCTATTAGTGCCAGTGACCTTAGTTTCAAAAGTCATGGCAACGAAGATCTCTCTGAAGAATTGCTACAGGACTTAAAGAAAATGCAATTAGAACAGCCCTCAGCATCAGGAGGTAGTCGTAAAGCCCTAGCTTTCAACCGTTCAGATTCATCTAAACCTCTCCCATATAACCTGGAAGATGATAGTTCTGAAAGTAATGACTTTAGTACTCTTAGTGGAATGCTAAGATATATAAACAAAGAAGTGAGATTGTTAAAAAAGTCTTCTCCGCAGACAGCTGCTGGTTTAACTCAGGTATGTATTTCACACATTATCAGGTAAGTTATTTGTACCAGGCATATTGTTGCATACCTGTGATACCAGCACTTAGGAGAGAGAAGCAGGAGAATTGTTGGGTTCAAGATCCTCACGGGGGGGGGGGGTAATATTTTTTCTTCAATGGATATAATTTTATTACTTGAGGGAAAAAAAATCCCATATAGGGTTTGGAGAGATGGCTCAGGGTTAAGAGCACTGACTGTTCTTCCAGAGGTCCTGAGGTCAGTTCCCAGCAACCACATGGTCGCTCACAACCATCAGATGCGCTCCTCTGGCCTGCAAGCATACATGCAGACAACACTATATACATAATAAATAAATCTTTTTTAAAAGTCCATATAGATCGATCCTCCCTCATCCAAAGTGTTTGAGACCAGAAGTTTCAGGCTTCCTCGGATTGGAGATATTTGCATAGTATCTGGGAGATATTAATGAGCAAGTGGGTTTCTGAAGATGAAGTTTAGAGTTTATTTATCATTAACAGATAGATGATATTTAAAGCCATAATGCTGGGTTAAACCAGTGGGACAAATTGAGACAGAAACAGTCATTTCCTAAGTATTTTGCTCTAAGGAAGTGTTCAAGAAATTGCAGATTCAGGATGGAAATGTAATTCGGTTGATAGGTATCTGCCTAGTATGACCCAAGTCCTGGGTTCACTCTCCGGCTCTGTGTACACTGGGCTTCACCTTTATAGGATTATTAGATGGTATTACATAATAATATTATATATTATTGTTATAGGATTATTCCTGGCACCTGGGAGCTGCTAGGACCAGAGTTTATGGTTGTCCTAGGTTACTGAGTAAGTTCCAGGCCATCCTGAGCTACAGGAGATATTGTTCAAAAACAAAAAAAATAAAATAAACAACAAACCATCCAACCAAACAAAAACAACTTGGGAGGCAGAAGCAAGGTGTATCTCTGAGTTCCAGGACAGCCAGGACTATATAGTAAGACCCCTACCCCCAACCAACTGAAGGAGGGAGGGAGAGAGAAAGAGGGAGAGAGTGAAGATTCAGTATGGTTAACTGGAAAACAATTCTTTTATGAAATAGAAGAAAAAAATAAAAGTACCAAATTGTTCACAAGCCTTACTGTAAACAAAACATGTTAAGGAGATCAGGAGGCCAGGCTGTGTGAATATGAACACAGTGGTGGGAGAGAAATTTCTTTATTGATTGTCTCTGTGAAAACAACTTTTTCTATCTAAATCAGGGTAAGGTAATGGAAGTTTGAGGGTTTTGTTTTGTTTTTTGATTTGTTTTGATTTGTTTTTGACTATCTGTCTAGGCAGCCTGGCTGGGCTCCAACCCCTAGAGATCCCAAATGATAATTAGTGCTACAGATACACAAGACTGGTTTTGGTAAAAATAATGATATTTTATACAGGATAAATCTGACCCCAAAATGATAAATTTGTAATTATAACATATAGTATTGACTATATGCAAGGTACTATTCTAAATTCTTTATATAAACTCAATCCTTCAAACAGCCCTGTGATATATACTATTATATTAGTAATAGTAACTAATAGTGCTTAGTATTTCTTCCATTGTAGTGATATTATTATCTCCATTGTATCAATGAAATCTGAGTCCCTGCTCTTACCCACTGTGCTCTATTGAGAATATTAGTGAATAGTGATCCTACATGTTCTGGCCTTGACACTGCTTTCTCAGATGGGGTTCAGAGAGAACTTCAGCTGGGTTTGGTGATCCATAACTTTAATTCCAGCACTGGGAAGACAGAGGTGTAGTAATATGGAGCGGCGGCGGGGCTACGTCCCCAAAACCCCAGCCGCCTGCCCGGCTAGCTTATGCCCCGAAATAATTACACACAAATTGTATTCATTTAAATGCTGCTTTGGCCCATTTCTATCTAGCCTCTTCTAGGCTAATTCTCACATATTAATTTAGCCCATTTCTAATCATCTGTGTAGCGCCCCTAGGTGCGCTTACCGGGAAGATTCTAGCCTATGTCCATCCTGGGTCGGAGCTTCATAGCGTGCATCTTCCCTGGAGCGGGCAGCATGGTGTCTCTGCTTCGGCGTCTGCTCCCGAGAGCAGAGCTGTCGAGTCTGCCCTCACTTCCTCTTCCTCCCAGCGTTCTGTTCTGTTTACTCCTCCCACCTATCTCCTAACCAATGAGATGGGCCAAAGCAGTTTCTTTTAATTTAACCAATGACCTTCCTCCATCACAGAGGCAGGTGAATTTCTCTGAATTAAAGGCAGCCTGAGCTACATAGTAAGACAGTGTAGAAAGAGGCAGGGGAGAGGCAGACACTTGAAAATACTGTACAACTAATAAAATTATTTCTTATTCTGTACACCATTGAACTGTATACGTGTACTTTTATGTCATCTTACCTATTCAATTGTCATGAAAGTTTGGTGCCAAATTAAAATATTCAAGATACTATAGCTGTTTTTTTAAATTAGTTTTTTCAAGATAGGATTTCTTTGTGTAGCCCTGGCTGTCCTAGAACTTGCTCTGTACACCAGGCTGTCCTGGAATTCATAGAGATCTGTCTGCCTTTGCCTCCCAAGTGCTGGGATTAAAGCTGTGCGCCCCACCACCCAAGTGCCAGTTCTTAAATTTAGAATTGGATTCATAAAACCTAATGTTAAGTTCTGTACTCAGATGTTTTGTTTGTTGTAAATGATGTTCTACTGAGTTTTAAATGCATTAACCACCGTACTTAGAACTTTAAACTCATGTAATTCAAGAGGCTTGATTGCATTGACTGTGTTGTTTTAATGAATTTTCTCTAATTTACCATACATATATTGTGCCTTAATCTTAAGAGTAACTGAAGACATCGTCTCAATACTTTTTCTTAAGGGCCTGTATCTTTTCTTATCTAATTTACTGTTACCTTTCTTTTAAAAAGAAAGCAAGAAGATTCATAGCTAAGATTGTTAATTGTTGAATGAAATTTTGAAATCATTGTTTATTATTTAGTCATTTATATATGTTGAGTTAATAAATGCTTACTGGTTTATAAAATGTGACATAAGAAATTTTTCAAATTAGGATACAGAGCCTTGATCTACAGGCTAGTTCTGATTCTCAGTTTATTTTGCATACTGTTAAGTATGCATTACACTAATTTCCAGTTTAAAAGCAGGATTTTAAAATTCTTTTATCCCAGGGAAACTTAAAGTGTAGTTATAACAAAGTCTGGTATGCCAGACTGATAGAAAAATAATTTATTCGATTAGAGATGGGTTGCTTCAGTTTTGTTTTTCTGTTTCGTGGATGGTTACCCACACGCTCTCGGACAGCACTGGGTTAATGACTGAAGACATTGCGTAGACATTTATGGCACCACAGTAAAGAGAACCCACAGAACGTTTTGTCCTGGCTGCCATTCTTTACTCTTTATTGCTACACTTAATTCCCTTTATCTTTAATGTTCAGATTTAATACGCACTGCTTGATACATCAGTTTTGTTTTGTTTTGTATAGTGAATGCCTTACCGTCAAATTTTTAGTTTGAAGAGGGCACGAGACACTGTATTTGTTTTCTAGCTATGGTTAGAGAATATCATCTTAAAGCACAGTTAGCACAACTGAGCAAACCTTAAAATGTGCACACAAAAAGTATTTAATAAATATTAACTTTCTTTCTTGTGTTACAGCCTAAATACTGATTTTTCCTGTGGTTAGCAGTCTGTTTCCTATGTTGGAAATCCAGTTCATAGTAAAGCCTCCACATAGGAATGTTAAATCAGGCTCCTGTCTCTGACAAAAACTCAACTAAAAAAAATAACCCAAAAACAAGCAAACAAACAAAAGAAGTTTTACATACGGAAAACTCTGAACACATTCAGGTTGTTCAGAGACCTCATGTTAAGAACTCCTGTTCTGGGACTGGAGAGAGGGCTCAGAGTACCCACGTTTCCCAGAGCTGACAACTGCAGGGAATCTGATGGCCGTCTGCCTCTGCAGACCTGCTTTCACATAGTACGCACTTACACAGGTCATTATAACTAAAGCCCTCCTGTTCTCACTGGTCATGGCTACACAATTTCATGATCCCATTCGTTGAGCAGACTAAGGCAAGAAGGGCACAAATTGGAAGCTAACCTGAGCACAGCACTCTGCCAGGAAAAAAAAAAAACAAGCTTCCCATTCTAATTTTGTTTTGGACTACAGCATCGGAAATTTATTAAGAGCTCTATTAGGAACTTATAAAATATTACTCATGTCCATCCTATTTCCAAAAAGGACAGTAAATAGCTCACAAAAGGTGATTGTGAGAAATGACAAAATGAGCTAAAGGAAAACAAAGATAGGAAACATATGAGACCATGATAATGATAATATTTTCCAATTCAAGGTATGATAAGATTTGACCCATTTTTTAAAACTCTCTTTTGTCGACTGAGATTTCTGTTCTGCCCAGTTCCCACAGTTGTTAAGTCCCAAAGGAATTACACAGAGGTCTACATTAGTTATAAACTGAATGGCCCATTAGCTCAGGCTCTTTATTAACTCTTATAACTTATATTAGCCCATTATTCTTGTCTATGCTAGCCATGTGGCTCAGTATCTTATTCAGCGACGCAGTCACATCTTGCTTCTTCTGTGGCTGGGCCAGGACTGCCAAAGGAACTTCCTTCTTCCCAGAATTCTCCTGTTCTCATTGCCTTGTCTCTACTTCCTGCCTGGCTACTGACCAATCAGCATTTTATTTAAAATATAATTGACAGAATACAGACAGTTGTCCCACACTACTCCTTAGTCTTCATCTGTCTTTATTCTTTCCTGTGCTGTGTTGCTTTACCTGCAGATATTTCTCTGTCGGCTTCATTTCTTCTGTATTCATATTACCGGTTGCCTTCCTTTACTGTTTACGTTAATCTAAACCATAATGAGATGTTATCTCTAATTGTGTGTGTGTCTTGGTGTGGCTTTATGCACAGGTGAGTACAGGTGTCTTCAGAATCTCTGGATGTGGGGTTGCAGGCACGTGTGACCTGGGTGTCCTGAAATGGAAAGGACCGCTCAACTGCTGAGCCTTTCTCCAGCCCTGCATCTAATTTTCATGTCTTCCAGCTGGAGTTTAAAACGTGGTTTAACCGTATGCTCCTATATTAGCATTACCAGAACCATGTGATGTATTACTGACATTTTCTGATTTTTTTAATTGGTTAATATTTCCTGCTTTATCTTTAAATTATGTGCTTGAATGTTATGGTAGATTTTAATGCTATGTAATTATAATTTTAATATTCATAATATTAATCTATTTTGCATTCCAGGGAGGAAAATTGTAATTAAAAGAAGATGTCTATGTCATGAAAAATGGAATTGGTACTGTACTGGTTTTTATATATAGTGCATATTTCATAGAAACTGTTATTTTGTTATTTTTTGAATAAATTTTATTTTTAATATTTTAAAAGAAACCTTTCTAAGATATAATTATATTTTTAGTGAAATTAATTAATTTATTATTTTTGGTGAAAATTGCTGGTTTCCTTGTCTTTGCCTTTTACATAAAGATAATGGCTAAAATACCTAATAAGTAAATTTAGTGTTTGTATTTTTAGCCATGCTGCTGAATTATCTGCTGTTTTGTAATATTTACTTCTTAAGTTAGTAATATGAATTCACTCACTCAATTAGTTCTTCAGACTTGTTGGGTGTTCGATGTTTATCAGGAACTTTATATTTAATCATCAAAACAGCCCTATGAAGTAGAACATTCTCGTTTCTGTTTTCAGACAGACTCATTTTACATGGTAGAATTTTATGTTCTAAAGAAAGCTAATCAGTGCAAGTGTTAAGAGATAGTTTTGAGTTAGTGACTCTATTTATACATGGTTAGCACGAAGAACTAGACACTGAAGCCCTTAGTATGTGTTATTAGTCATCATGTGGATGCTGGGAGTCAAACCTGAATAATACCGAGTGAGAAAGTCTGGAACCAAAAAGTATATTTGAAAGTTTAGAACACCCAGGATGAGAATAACAGAAACGGTAGCCATTGTCAATGACAGAAAGATTAGTTGACTTAGAGACGGTTGAATAGCAAAGAGTCGATCTGAAGAACCAGAGGAAAAAAATCTTAGGATAAATATGAAAAGAGCATATATAATGTTTGGAGAGCATTAAGGTTAAGAAGAGAAATGGGATAGAAAAAGTAGAGTTATAGCTGAAAATACCTCAAAGTTAGTGAAAATAAATTAGAACCTGTAGACATAAATTCAGTAAAGCTTTAGTAGGACAAACATACACACAATCCTACTTAGTGATATAGTAGTGAAATCCTGAAAACCAAGTCTCATGTAGGAAGATAGCAATCCAAAAGAGACAGATTTCTAATTATTAATTATAAATAATTTGATTTTTTGACAGTGTCTTATTATACATTATTATGTAGCCCTGGCTGGCCTAGCACTTCCCATGTAGGCCAGGTTGGACTTGAACCCACAGAAATGCTATGTATATGTACACTCCTGACACAGAGGAAGAAATCTTACAATTATTTATGGTTTATTGCTAATAAGCAGCTAAATTTGTGAAATGGAGCTTAAATTGTAGTTGTATGCTACTGCAGAAGTAGATTTATAGCTGTAAATGCTTGTACTAATTTTTTAAAAAAGTTTATAATTAGTGATCCAAGTTTCTATCTTAAGAATCTAGAAAATCAAGGCAAATTAAATCTAAAACCAATTCAAGGAAAGGACAAGTAAAGATAAGTAACAGAAGAGGTGCTAGTGCACAGTCCTGCGGAGCAAGGTCTCAGTAGACATCACGTTGTCACGTGTAAGGTGCTGGTGCACAGTCCTGCGGAGCGAGGTCTCAGTAGACATCACGTGTGAGGTGTTGGTGCGCAGTCCTGCAGAGCGAGGTCTCAGTAGACATCACGTGTGAGGTGTTGGTGCGCAGTCCTGCGGAGCGAGGTCTCAGTAGACATCACGTGTGAGGTGTTGGTGCGCAGTCCTGCAGAGCGAGGTCTCAGTAGACATCACGTGTGAGGTGTTGGTGCGCAGTCCTGCGGAGCGAGGTCTCAGTAGACATCACGTGTGAGGTGTTGGTGCGCAGTCCTGCGGAGCGAGGTCTCAGTAGACATCACATCGTCACGTGTGAGGTGTTGGTGCGCAGTCCTGCAGAGCGAGGTCTCAGTAGACATCACATCGTCACGTGTGAGGTGTTGGTGCGCAGTCCTGCAGAGCGAGGTCTCAGTAGACATCACATCGTCACGTGTGAGGTGCTGCAGAGCGCGGGCTCATGGACATCACATGCTGTCATTGAGGCTGTGCGATCCTGTGTCAGGAGTGTGGGCTCTGGACCAATTTGGAGCCTGGCTCTGCCATTAAGTTTCTGTGTCACTCTGAATAGTCATTTAATTCTTCTGTGCTTCACCCCACAACTATATAATATAATGATGGTATCTAACTTAAATGGTCGTTATGAGTATTAAGTAAATCATTATACTTAGAACAGTGTTTTTCAACCTCTGGGTTGCAAATACTTTGGGAATTGAATGACCTTTCCAGAGGGGTTGCCTAAGACCACTGGAAAAATGCAGGTATTTACATTATGATTCATAACAGCAAAATTACAGTTATGGAACAGTAATGAAAATAATTTTATGGTTGGGGATCACTAGAACATGATGACCTGTATTAAGGGGTCACAGCATTAGGAAGGTTGAGAAGCACTGACTTAGAATAACAGCTGGTATTTAGTAAATGAATAGGAAATCTCTCCCTTTTGCTCTTCTGTAAGATTTCTTGTTCTTTAGTTATGTGAAGAAACTACTGAACTTATCAACTGCTCTGGTTTTTCTCTCCTTCAATACTGATGCTGTTGCTTTTTGGTACAGAAAACATTAAGTATGTTAGCATGCACCTGTAACCCCATTTCTGCAGAGCTTAGGCTGAAACTGTTTCAGAAAAAAAAATAATAAGTAAATAAAAAGAGCATTACTACTGGAGCTAGAGAGATGGCTCAGTGGTTAAGAGCACAGGCTGCTCTCCCAGTGGACCCGGGTTCAATACCCAGCACAGCACCGCAGCTCACAACTGTCTGTAACTCCAGTACCTACGAATCTGACACCTGTATACCAAATGCACACAAAATAAAGTAAATATATTTTTTAAAAGCCACACTGTGTAAAGACTACTAACGATTCACTAAAGTCAGTTCTCCACCCTTTCTCGTAAGCTTTATCTGGGCCAGTCATCAGGTTTTCCATTTCTCTGCTCCTCCATTAGATTCTTGCCATCAGAACAAGCACTGAAATGATATTACCACTTCAGGTCAAGGCATCAGAATTTTACATATTAGTCCCTAAGGTCTTCCCCCTCAAGTCATAATTGCCTGTAGCACTGGACTGAGCTCCCAAGGTCCAGATGAGGAGCAAAAGGAGGGAGAACATGAGCAAGGAAGTCAGGACCGCGAGGGGTGCACCCACCCACTGAGACGTTGGGTCTGATCTAATGGGAGCTCACCAAGGCTAGCTGGACTGGCACTGATGGAGCATGTGATCAAACAGGACTCTCTGAACGTGGCGGACAATGAGGGCTGACTGAGAAGCCAAGGACAATGGCACTGGGTTTTGATTCTACTGCATGGACTGGCCTTGTGGGAGACTAGTCTATTTGGATCCTCACCTTCCTAGACCAGGATGGAGGGGGGAGGACCTTGGACTTCACACAGGGCAGGGAACCCTGACTGCTCTTTGGACTGGAGGGAGAGGGGGAGGGGAAGTAGGGGGGAAGGAAATGGGAGGAGGTGGAAATTTTATTTATTATTTTATTATTTCACTGCAAACTGTGGTTCAATGTACAAGAAAGGTCAGTGTTTCTGGGAAAGCAGCAAACAAATAAATTCCTGCTACTTTCTTCACAAGTAGGAACTAAAATACCAGCATACAAATTCATATTTTAGGAAGACATGATTTGAATCAGCCTATTTACAAACCTGTAAACTTGTCGCAATTCTGTTGAAAACATTAAGGGGATACAATTCTTTTTTATATGTATATTTTTTCATTAAAAGTTTCATACATACAAATAATGGATCCTATCTGTTTCCACCACCTATTCCTCTCTCTTACCCTCTCCTAACACAGAAACCATTCTTCTCAACAAATGCCCTCATAACTTTCATGTCTTTTATGTATCTGACCTACTCAGTTTAATTTGGGCTGCTTTCATAATCATGGGGGGGGTTCTTAATGGAGCCTGAGGGATTTTCTAGTTGGGTACAGCCAAGTGCTATCCCGTCCCTCAGCCAGAAAAATTATTTTTTTTTTATTTTTCAGGACAAGGTTTTTCTATGTAGCCCTGGCTGTCCTAGAACTCTGTCTGTAGACCAGGCTGGCCTCAAACTCACAGAGATCCACCTGCCTCTGCCTCCCAAATTCTGGGATTAAAGGCATTTGCCACTACTGCCTGGCTGCAAAATGAATTATTTTGAACAATCCTGACCATTGTTGCTTGTAAATGATTAATCTCCGCTTATTTTCCTAGAGGGTATATTCACAAGTACCAGTGTTTCTTCCAGTTTGCCTGGAGTCTGACCTCCAACGTCAGATTCATCAAGAAGATACATCCATATAACTACAGAAAACGTCATTCTTGACCGTCCCCCAGCACATTTGCCTTTCCCACAGATCCATCATGCCGGGACCCATGGGCATGTAGTACTGAGCTTAGGTAATGGACACAGCTAACAGGTTTACAGGTAGCCAGCTAGAGGCTCGCACTGCTTGAAGGACAGAAAGGGCCATTGCAGTGCTGACCATGAGGAATGGAGCGCAAACCTTCTCCTGCAGTGTGCTGTGGACTGCACGTAGTAACAACCTGGTGAGACATAACAGCGAAAGACAAACAAAGCTCAAGACCATTATGAACTGGTTCTGCAAGACTTAAGCTGTCTGCGTGTTCTATGATATACACACGTCTACAACCCTAGATAAGAAGCCCATGACAGACCAGTGTACAGATACCACTAAAGTCCAATTTGGTGAACCAGTGAATTTTATTGGGTTTACTTACATGTTGACAGAGACTGGCTTATTTGTTCCCAGCCGCCCTCACTCGAAATAACCACACAAAAACTATATTAATTGTAATACTGTTTGACCAATATCTTAAGCATCTTTCTAGTTAGCTCTTGTATCTTAAATTAACCCATTTCCATTATTTTATATTTTTTACCATGAGGCTCATGGTTTACCAGCAAGGTTTCATTGAGTCTGTCTCCTTCAGCAGCCGCATGGCGTCTTATTTACTCTGCCTACTTTCTCCCAGCATTCAGTTTAGTTTTCCCACCTAGCACTATTCTGCCCTATCACAGGCCAAAGTAGCTTCTTTATTCATTAACCAATAAAAGCAACTCATATACAGAAGGACTTCTCACATCACTTATAGGAATATGGGAGAGGGGTTTCCTGCAGGAACAGAAATGACTCACAGACAGCTGCATCACTATATCCCAGCATGGGTAGCAGCTCACCAGAGCTGGGAACCTGGAGCATACTACACAGCCTCTAGGCAGCTCAACAGGCTGGAGCCTCCTTTCCTTGTGGCTCAGTTGGCCTAAACACCTTCTATGCAGGCCCACTGGTCTTTTCTTTTAGGCTGCTTGTGTAGTCTCTGCTTCTTTGCAGTTTGGCTTGTCTAACGGTGACTCTCAACATCATTCTTGTTTACTGTTAGGAGAGGGGAACCTAGTGAATCTGATCAGTTTAAGGAAGTCACTGAAACTTTTCTGAGTTGTTTACCTTCTGTCTTAAGGAGTGTATTAATCATTACCAATTAATGTCCTTACTTTAACCAGGGACACCTTCCCAGGCCGGGACTTGAATTTTCATTATAATTCAGCCAATCTTATAATAGAGACTTCAGTTTGATTTTCTGCAACTTGAGCTCTGAAGCTGCTGGAGAGAAGATTCTCCTCCTGGGCACACTCAGAAACAGACTGTTTATGAGCATCCGGAGCCAGTCAGTGCTACCACAGAGGCCATTGTTACCCTTCATCACCATGTCCTGAGATGCTAGAAGCTGGTTAATTTGATCACAGTGCTCATTCTTTTCTTCTGTCAGTTTTTCCAGAGATACTAGGAGCAACCATCAACATCATTATTTTCCCTTTTTTGTCCCCACAGATTGTCAAAAGTTTTATGTACAGAGTCACTAAATGTCTTGCCTCTCACAATTGTGAAATCACATTTGTCTTGCTGAGTTTGTGAAATAGTTCAGACTATGGGTCTTTTAGTGTTCTCTGAGCTTCTAAGGAGAAGCTTCAGTAACTAGGTGTTGGCAAATTGGGAAGCCTATTCCAGATACTTTTAAAAATTCATCCTTTAAAACTACTTCTGGTATTGAAATTTGTGTTAGTTGAGATTCTTTAGAGGGACAGTAGTGTATATAATTTTTTTAGAATGGCTTACAGGCTATGGTCCAGTTAGTTCAACAATGGTTATCTATGAACAGAAGTCTCAAGAATCCAGTAGTTGTTAAGTCCATGCGGCTGGGAGTCTCACCTGGTCTCCAGTGAAAAGGCCAGCATAAGCGCCAAGATTCACCACAACCAACTTCTCAGTACAGCGGAGATTTATTTGTCCCAGAGGGGCAAAAGACTGTATCTGGATAGAGACGAGGCAGATGGGGGCTCATCGGCAAATGGCAGTTTATAGCTGTAAAAGGGAAACCCCGTGTTAGGGTGAGGTGTTTAATTTTGATTGGATAGGTTAGGGTAGCAAATTGGAGCTTTTGATTGCTACTTTAATACTTTGCTAAGTGGACCTTGGTAGTCAGCCTCAGGAGGAGAAAGTGGCCAAATAAGGGAATAGACCATGGTGGCTAGCATTAAGAATGCAATCTAATGGATTTTAGCAGGGAAGAAGGAATAGGGGAAGGGCGAGACCTGCCAGAGCCTTGTCTGCCACACTCAGGCCTACTTTATACTTTATCCGGTGTACTCTGGTACCCTGAAAAGGGCTCCTGTGCTAGTGAAGAATGAATTGGACTGAACAAGGACATAGAGACAAAGAAAAGAGCTTCCTTCTGTGTCCCTTACACGGGCTGCCACAGAAGGTGGGGCTCAGATTTAACGTGGATCATCCCACCTCAGAAGGTCTGCATTTAGGGTGGGTCTTTCCACTTTGAATGATTTAAGAAAAATCCCCCTAGAAATGTACCCAGCTGCTTGGGTTTGAGTTAATTCCGGATATAGTCAAGTGGATACAAAGAACAGCCGTCACAGGGAGCACCTCTGAAGAGTGGAATATTTCACTGTTGGATGAAACTTTACACAGCGTTTGGGTAGATTATGGACAGACCATGTGCCCCTGCTCCATAGTTAAAAACTGGGAAAGGCTGCCCAAAGTACATTCCCTCGGCACAACATGAACCACTGGGCAAGGGTGCTGGGACCCAGGACCATATGTATACCAGGCATACCCTGTAATTAAGGATGCTGGGACCCAGGACTGTATATATACCAGGCACACCCTGTAATTACGCTACTCCGGGACCAAGATCAAAACGTGAAAGGACGTCTTGCTCCCAGGAGGGAGAACAAAGGTCTGCTTGGCCTGACAGTGCCTCTCTGATCCCACACTTCCTAGGGTGAACAGGAACAGGCCCAGGCTGTCTCAGGTAGTTCCATCCCTGTACTGTCTTCTGAAATATTCCAGTTATTCTTGAAAATTACAATCAAGAAAGGAGGTGAGAACTGGCTTGGTGTTAGGCCACCAGAGAACTATTTTTCAGACACATTTTTTGAACATCTTGAGGATTCGCTATACACTTTTAAAAATTAAATGTATTCATTTATCTAACATCCCAACCTCAGTTTCCCCTCCCTCCTCTTCACCCATTCCCTTCCCCCCTCCACTCCACACGTCACATCCAGTCCACTCCTCCTCTGTCTCTGTTCAGAAAGGGACACGGCTTCCAAGTCAACAAAGAGTGGCTTATCAAGTTGAGGAATGACTAAGCTCCTCCCCTTGTATTAAAGCTGGGCAAGAAAACCCAGTATGAGGAATAGGTACCTCAAAACCATCCAGAGTGTTAGGGACAGCCCTGCTCAAGTACACCAAACTACACAACTGTCACACATATGTAGAGAACCTAGGTCAGTCCCCTGTAGGTCTCCTAACTGTCAGGCTAGACTCTATGAGCTCCTATGAGTCCAGGTTAGTTGTTTCTGTGGGTTCTCTTGTGATGATCTTGACCCCCCTGGATTGTATACTCTTTCCTCCCTCCCTCCCTCCCTCCCTCTCTCTCTCTCTCTCTCTCTCTCTCTCTCTCTCTCTCTCTCTCTCTCTCTCTCTTCAATGGAATTTTTTGAACTCAGGCTAGTGCTTTGTTGTGGATCTCTGCATCTGTTGCTATCAGTTACTCAACGAAGGCTCTCTGATGACAGTTGGGGTAGTCACTAATTTGATTACAGGAGATGGCCAGTTCAGGCTGCCTATCCACCATTGCTAGGAGTCTTAGCTGGGGGTCAATCTTGTAGATTCATGGGCATTCCCCCCAAATGCCCCCCATATCAAGACTTCTCTTTCCTCCTCCATCCACCCCAGCCCAATCCCCCATGTTCCCATCCCCACCCTCCCTCAGTCTACCCAGGAGATCTCTTCTATTTCCTCTTCCCAGGGAGATCTATGTGTGCCCGCCCTTGGGCCCTCTGGTTACTTAGCCTCTCTGAGTCTGGATTGTAGTCTGGTTATCCTTTACATTATATTGAATATCCACTTATGAGTGAGCACATACCATGTTTGTCTTTCTGGGTCTAAGTTACCTCACTCAGGGTGACTTTTTCTAGTTCCATTCATTCGCCTTCAAATTTCTTGATGTCATTGTTTTTAACAGCTGAGTAAATACTACATTGTGTAAATGACCACATTTTCTTTATGCATTCTCTGATCGAAGGGCATCTTGATATGCTTTTAACTGACCCCTCCCCTATGTCGGAACTCTACATTTCCGGCTCGACTCTAACCACTTATTAGACAGTGGCTTACTGTAGTAATATGAATGGCGGCGGGGCTGCGTCCCCCAACACCCCAGCCGCCGGCTCTGCCCGGCTAGCTTTACCCGAAATAATTACACAGACACTGTATTCATTTAAACACTGCTTTGGCCCATTTCTATCTAGCCTCTTCTAGGCTAATTCTCACATATTAATTTAGCCCATTTCTAGCCATCTGTGTAGCGCCCCTAGGTGCGCTTACCGGGAATATTCTAGCCTAAGTCCATCCTGGGTCGGAGCTTCATAGCGTGCGTCTTCCCTGGAGCAGGTAGCATGGCGTCTCTCTGAAGCGTCTGCCTTCACTTCCTCTTCCTCCCAGCGTTTTGTTCTGTTTACTCCTCCCACCTATCTCCTAACCAATGAGATGGGCCAAAGCAGTTTCTTTTAATTTAACCAATGACCTTCCTCCATCATCTTACAGTTGTTTTAACTTGCTTTTATAACTTAAACTAACCCATTTCTGTTCATTTATGTGCTGCCCTGAGGCTCATTCACCTCATCTGTGTACTTTTCATGTTGCTTCTTCTGAGTCTGCCTGGCGACTCCTGAGACTCTTTCTCCTTCTTCCTCCCAACATTCTCTTAGTCTGGATCTCCCACCTAACCTTATCCTGCCTAGCTATAGGCCAGTCAACTTCTTTATTAAATCATCACAGTGACATATTCATACGGTGTCAAGGAACATTCCATACCTTCCTTTGCCACTTACAAAACTTAAGTTCTTTAATAATTTTTAAAAATTTTATTGTTATCTTTTTGTTTAAATGCCTGCTTGTTTGTGTGTGCAGAATCCACAGAGGTAGCCAGGTGGTAGTGGCACATATCTTTAATCCCAGTACTCAGGAGGAAGAGGCAGGCGGATCTCCGTGAGTTCGAGGCCAGCTTGGCCTACGAGATTTAGTTCTAGGACGGGCTCCAAAGCTACAGAAAAACCCTGTCTCAAAAAACAAAAACAAACAAAAAAAATAGAGCTAGGCGGGGAAAACTAAACTGAATACTGGGAGAAGGAAGGTGGAGTTTAGAGAGAAGTCATGGAGCCCCACCGGATACAGATGCCAGAACTTTACCTGGAAAGCCACAGCCTTGTGGCGATACACAGATTAATAAAGATGGGTTAAATTAATATGTAAGAGCTAGCCAGTAAGAAGCTTGAGCTAATGGGCTGAGCAGTGATTTAATTAATACAGTTTCAGTGTGGTTATTTCGAGAGTCTGGGCAGGTGGGAAACAAACAAGCAGCCTCCAACTTCACTGTGTAGTACTCCATTGTGTAAATGTATCACATTTTTCTTATCCATGACAGCCTAAATCACTGATGCTACTTGAGATCCTGTGTCTTATAAACACAGCAGAGTTAAAATAACTTTCAATGTAATGTGAGGTATTTGGAGCACCGTTCACTTCACTGCATGCCACAAGTAGACTTCACATCATCCGTTGCGGCCAGTTAGAGGCTCCAGCGGTCCATGTATTAATGAATGTTATTCACATCTACATTAAGAAAGTTCCCTACACTCTAACAGTACAGGGGTTTTAGTGCCAATCATTCTAGCCTTTCTCTCCACAGTAATTCTTTCAGTGTTCACGCCAGTATGACTTTCCTCAAAAGAAGCTACCGAATGTCACATAAATAATTAACCTGGAAAGATTAAGAAAATACCATGGAGTCCTTTTCTTCTCTAAAAGTCTGAACTTTCAGTTTGATTTTTATATATGTATATATTTTAAGAAGCTTTTACTATATCAGGTTTCCATACACTACTTTTAATGGCTTTTTGTTTCAGCTGTCCCACCCCATATTCCCTCTCTTGTTCCCTCCACCCTTCGCCCTGCTTGATCCTCCCATTCCAGTACCCCTTCATCCATTCATAATTATCTGTTATTTTTTCCCTTCCTAGGGAGATCTATCACCAACCCTAGCTCCTTACTCTATACCTAAACTCTGTGGTTCTACAGATTGTAGCTTGCTTATTACTGATGTAACAGCTAATATCAACATATATGCTGATACATACTATATTTGTCTTTCTGGGTCTAGGTTACCTCAATCAGGTTGATTTTTTTCTCTAGTTCTATCCACTTATTGAGAACTTTGTTTTTTTTAATGGCTGAGTAATATTCTACTGTGTAAAGGTACCACAAAAACCACAAAAATTTTCTTTATCCAGTCATCTCTTAACAGGCATCTAGTTTGTTTCCAGTTTCTGGCTGTTATGAACAGAGCAGTAATGAGCATGGTTGATGGAGTATTTCCAGTAGGATGGAGCATCCTTTGGGTAAAGCTGAGAGTGGTACAGCTGGATCTTGACAGAGATCAATTCCCAGCATTCTGAAGAATGGCTACAGTGATTTCCATGATGGCCATGCAAGTTTGCGCTCCCACCAGCAATGCATGAGTGTTCCCCTTATCCACATCCTCTCCAGCATGAGCTGTCATATGTTTCATTTGTCTTAGACATTCTGACAGGTGTAAGAGGAAATCTCCAAGTAGTTTTGATTTGCATTAACCTGTTCACTAGGGATGTTGAACATTTCTTTGGGTTCTTCTCAGCTATTTAAGTTACCTCTTATGAGAATTTTTGTTTAGATTTGTACCCCATTTTTTAAATGTGGTCGTTTATATATTTTAGATATTAGTCCTCTACAGGGTGAGTAGCTGGTAAGAATCTTTTCCTGTCCTCTACGCTACAACTTTGTTCATACGACAATGTTCTTTACATGCAGAAGCTTTTCAGTTTCATAAGGTCCAGTTTATTAATTGTTGCTCTTACTGCCTGTGCTATAGAAAGTGTTTCCTGTGCTAATGCAGTCAAGACTACACCTCACATTCTTTTCTATCAGATTCGGTGATCTGGGTTTTGTTTGTTTGTTTACGAGGTTTCTCTGTGTAATAGTCCTGCCTATCCTGAAACTTGCTTTGTAGACCAGGCTGGCCTAGAACTCACTGGGATTTGCCTGCCTCTGCCTCCCAAGTGCTAGAATTAAAGGTGTGCACCACCAACACCTAGCCTTAACGTTTTTTGGAGTGATCTGGTTTTATGTTGAGGTCTTTGATCCACTTGGAATTGAGTTTTGTGCAGGGTGATAGGTATGGATCTGTTTGGATTCTCCTACATGCAGCCATCTGGTTTATCAGCACCATTTGCTGGACATGTTGTCTTCTTTTCCGTGTCTATTTCTACATTATTAAAAATCGGGTGTCCAAAGATGTGTGGACTTATGTCTGGGTCTTCAATTCGATTCCATTGATCAGCATGTCTGTTTTGATAATTTGGATCTTCTATTATTTGCCTTTTAGTTATTTCAGCTAAGTGTTTATCAATCTTATTGATTTTCTTAAAGAATCAACTCTTTGTTGTAATGATTCTTTGTATTTTTATTTTTTATTTTTTTGTTGTTGTATTGACTTAAACCCTGAGTTTGATTATTTCTTACCATCTACTCCTTTGGGATGTTATTTTTTCTCTTTGCTCTAGAGGCTTCAGGTGTGCTGTTAAGTTACTAGTATGAGATCTCTCTCATTTTTTAATTTAGGCACTCAGTGCCATGAACTCTTAGAACTACCTCATTGTGTCCCATAAATTTGGGTATGTTTTCATTCAACTGTAGAAAATCTTTAATTCCTTTTTTTAAAAAATTTTATTTATTTATTTAACTTTATTATGTTCGTTGGTGTGAAGGTGTCAGATCTCATGGAACTGCATTTTCAGACAGTTGTGAGCTGCCAGGTGGGTGCTGGGAATCGAACCTGGGTCCTCTGGAAGAGCAGTCAGTGCTCTTAACCGCTGAGCCATCTCTCCAGCCCCTTTAATTTCTTTCTTAATTTTTGTCTTGACAAATTTTTCATTCAGTAGTGAGTTGTTCCGTTTCTATTAGCGGTAATCTTTCTGATGTTGATATCCAGTTTTAATCTCTGATGGTCAAATAGGAGTGTGGAGTCTGCGGATTCTTGGAGACAGGATCTTGTCCTTTGGTCTGAAGATTTGGTAGTGGTAAAAGGTGTCTCTAGTGGCTGGCAACTTTGCTTTTCTGATCTTCAGCTTGAACCCCAATATCTGTCTCTGGGTTTTTATTATTCATGCTACAATAGGAATTCTTGGCAACAGCCTTAAACCAGATGACACATAGCTAAAGGCAATCTTCTTGCTTCTGCCGTCTGAGTGTTGGAATTAATTACATATGTGAACTATCAGTTCCAGCTGACAAAAGTTTGGTTTTTATTTGAGACAAGGTCTCAGGCACTCTAGACTGTCCTCCATCTCACTGTGTAGCTGACAGTGACTTGGACTCCCAGTCCATCTGTTTCTACCTCTATTATTACAGCTGTGATGTCATTTCTGACCCCTACTAGTTTGCTCTTCCAACAATATTTCTCTGTGACGAATTCCTATGACTTAATTTACAGTAGAACTTTAATTGCGTGAAGTCTTTACTGACATTTTTTCCTTTATGTCTTTGTACTTCTTTTCCATCCTTAAAGGTATTTATGCACATTTAAAGTTAAAATACTGCATTTCAGATGTGGGACCGAGCCAGGCAGTGATGCACATCTTTAATGCCAGCGCTCGGGAGGCAGAGGCAGCTGGATCTGAGTTCGAGGCCAGCCTGGTCACAGAGTTCCCTGACAGCCAAGGCTACACAGAGAAACCCTATCTCAAAAAAAGAAACAAAACAAACAAAAGCCTCAACAAAACAAAACCCCAGGAGTTAAAGGTATAAACAGCAATGGCTCTGAGGTGTTCACCTCTGTAGAGATGACTTCCACCTTTCTACTCCTCCTTTAGATTGTTGTGAAGACTGAAAATGTGAGCCTATTTCCGTGTTGACCAAAAGTCATAGAGTTGGAACTTGTGTCTACGTCCTCCAAGGTTCTCGGGCTTCTACCTCAAAACAAAGATCCCACCTAGTTGTTGACCAGAGAGTTCTGCTCTCTCAAGGTTATTGTCAACAGCTGTGGCTAATAGCCAGACCTTGTGCTCCAAGAATAGAGAAGTAGATCTGTTCCTACCTCAAACAAAAGTCTAAGGATCCAACTAAGTTCCAATTCCCCTTATAGAAATAACTTTATTCTCTCCCGATTCTATCCTATTTTTCTCTGTTTTATTATTTTCATTTTCATGTTCATATCCTTACTATATTTCTAAATTCCCATGCTGCTGGCCTGGAGAAAGGTATTTTTGTCGAGGCTGGTCACCGACAGATGGCTACTTATATTTCTCCATCCAAAGCTCCCTCTCTTCTCAGCTTCCCTTTTTCTCAATTAGCTATGCATGATGCTCTGATTTTGCTACAAATGCAATACAAAGATTAACCCTGTAAACTTTATTCTCAAATGTCCGATTTCTTCCTTTTATTATTCTCCATTGTCTACATCATTAAATTGTTTTTGGAATAGCTTAATAACCATTCCATCTCACATGTCAATCCAGACTAATCTTTTTAAACATTATTTTTTATGGTAGTGGTAGTGCTCACACCTTTAATCCTAGCAAGGTCTTTTCACACATTCCACATTACTTATATTACCACAGAATCTGTAATAATGAACCCTTACTGGAATAACAATGTAGCATGTGCTCTGTTAATCTACACCACAAAACTCTAAAAAGCATGTTATAAAATATTATATATATTTCCAGAAACAAGATTTGCATGTGGCAACTCTGGAGATAATTTTTGCTAGATAGCCTTTTTAGACTGATAAACTAAGTCCCAAATAAATATAGACAATATAATAAATCTTTTAAACAAACAGTAAACAATACTTCATAAAGGTGATACATCTGAACCAAGTTTCACTTATTTTAAAGAAAAAAAATGTACTCTGTATATCAAAGATTAAGCTTAATAGCATTGATAATCAAGACTCTACACTTTCTAGCAAACATCTTGGAGAAAACGTTACTCAAGGCTGTTGTTAAAGCTCCGTGGTGGAACGAGGTCTAATAGAGTGGGTGGGAGAGAGCAGCTGACAGTGATGGTCTCCTGGAAACCAAATACCTGAAGAGAATATTGCAAACATCCCACCTGCCAGTCTGTCAACAAAGAATACGATGAACTGAACTGCGCACATGCATTTAATAGCTTAGCCCTTTTAAAAATTACAACATTCCACTATTCACTAATGTGACAGTACGTGAGTTTTTCTTTTTCGTTTTATGGTTTTCGGGAGACAGGTTTTCTCTATTTAACAGTCCTGGTTGTCCTGGAACTTTGTAGACTAGGTTGGCCTTGAACTCCCAGAGGTCCGCCTGCCTCTACCTCCAGAGCGCTGGGATTAAAGGCGTGCGCCACCATTCCCGACTGTGAGTTTTATTATATATATTTTTAATAATGCAACTTCTGTAATGAACCTGACACTCGTTAGTTATAACCACCCCGGAAAGAAGCATATATCTGAGTTGCTTAAGATAATCCACTATATTGGATCTGACTACTGGCTCCTCGTTACCGAGGAGAGCCACTTTTCTGAAAGTTTCCTTTCTTCCTCATAAACGAGAGCAGGGAGCTCTGATCTGAACGCTGTTAGTTATAAAAATCCCTCCTCCGGTCACACACAGGGATCTGCTTCCCCGTGTCCCATTCGGAGCTCCTGTCACTCAGTGCCCTAATTCCGACAGCAAAGAGGAAAAGGAAGTTCCGTGGTAGCGACCAGGGCTCCTCCGCCACGTGGCCCTCGGCGGCTCTCTGCCCACACAGCCCGCACAGGGCCAACGAGCTCCCCTAGGGCCTGACCACGGAAACGCCGGGCGGGAGCTGCGGGCTGAGAGCCCCGGGAGCACCGCCGTCCCGCCTCCCGCCGTTCCGCCTTCCGCCCGCCTCGTGGGGCAGGGCGGGGAGCACACCCGGAAATCCATGGAGGAGGGAGGGTGGGACCTGGGGAGAGAGAGACTTCCGGTGGCGCAAAGCGTGCTGGGACCAGCTTGCGGCAAGCCTCCTTCCCGGCCTGCAGCGAGACCACCGTTAGCGCCGCTCGGCTTCCGCCCCTGCTCTGGCCCCGGCGGCGGCGGAGGCCGCGGCTCCGGCTGTGCTCGGCCCCGTTCGCCTTGCTTCCCCGGCGGCCTCTGCAGACATGTTGTGAGGCGGCCGCGCGGGTGCCCGAAGGATGGTTTGGCCGAGGCGGCGGCAACCGCTGCTGGTGGCGGCGGCCGCGGGGGCTCCGGCTCTGTAGAGCCGGGCCTGTGGGTGTCCTCCCGGGCCTGCGGCCGGCGGGGCTCCCGTGCCGTCCGGGTCCCCGGAGCCCTCGGCACCCCGACCTTCCCTTCAGACGCGCACTAGGAGCTCCCACACAGCGGGCGTTCTCGGCCCGCCAACCCACCTCTCCGAACTCCCCCGACCCCGACGCCCCTGCCCGGGGGCAGCCTGAAATCTTCGCTGAGTGGTGGACCAGAGTCGGGGAGTTTAAAAGTTGGGGCCCGAAAGGCAGGAAGGTACGATGGCTTCCTCGTCTGGCAACGATGATGACCTCACTATCCCCAGAGCTGCTATAAATAAGATGATCAAAGAGACTCTCCCTAACGTCCGGGTGGCCAACGACGCCCGAGAGCTGGTCGTGAACTGCTGCACTGAATTCATTCACCTTATATCTTCGGAAGCCAATGAGATTTGCAACAAGTCGGAAAAGAAGACGATTTCCCCAGAGCACGTCATACAAGGTATGGAACTTGTTGAAATGACGGTCCAGGGGGAAAGTCTTGCTGACAGATAGCATAACCGCTTCGTGTCACTAGTAAGTCCTGTAATGAAGAAGTCACAAAGGCCTAGAGACAGCTTGCATCTTAAGAAAATACCTATGTAGCATTCTTCGGACATTTTTCATCCAGGTAGTGCAAATAAGAAATGCAAACATTAGGGTCAGCAAACATCCTCAATACCTAACTAGTACAGTTTGCAGTCGGGTCTTAAAGCAACAAGAATTGACTGCCTGCAGTTTAACTTGGATAATAACAGGTGAGAAAGGAGCTTAAAGGTTCTCTCAGGGAAAGTTAAATTTTAGACAGAACGTCAAGCATGCGTTGAGTCACAGAATACCTCTTCCTCACCTGACCCTTTTTCTTTTTACCAGCGTAGAGGAAAAGATTCATTTTGAACACACGAATAGAAAAAAACACTTGGACTGTGGATGTCGGTCATGGTGTATCGTGTGCCTGGCGTGTACGGGTCCTGGGTTTAATTACCAGTACGGAATTATATATACATATTAACTTGAGTGTTCAGTGTTGTAAAGTTTATTGCTTTCCAAAAAGGGAGCCAGTTTTTGCTTTAAAAATTGATAAAAAACAATCATCATCATGTTACCAAAGCTCTCTGTAAGAAAAAGGCAAATGACACATTTTTTTTCTCTTTGACATCCTCTAACTTTTGATTGTTTTACCTCTTAGAAAATGTTGAAAAGCTTGTACCGAAAGCTATGCAAAAGGTGACAAGGGCACCCACACCTCTTGCAGTACTGGGCCTTGAACTGGGTCTGACACACGCTAGCAGGCTCTCTGTCCTTTCCTTGTGTTGTTCCCGTGTGTGTGTGTGTGTGTGTGTGTGTGTGTGTGTGTGTGTGTGTGTGTGTGTGTGTGTATTTAAGGTTTTGTTGAAAAGCATTTCTAAACATCTCAACAGTTTCTTCTTTATCTTGGAAAATATTTTTAGTAGGGATTTGGGAGACTGCGTTTTTGATGATCGCAGGGAAGGGAGACAGCACTTTTGGGGGGAAATACTCTCTGTGGCTTTTCATGAACTCTTAAGAGAAAGTTGCATTCAGTCTGAAGCAATAACTTATATTTTTCCACTATCAGGATTGAAAAAAGACAAAGTGACTCCTTTGAGCCTTTACCCTGTGCTGAAGGTAGCTGTAAAGCACACCCTGCTGTGACAATATTGTGTGTGTATAAATAAGTATATTACATACGCATGTGCCTTGCCATTTCAGTTCACAGTAGGTAACCCCTAAGGGAAAAAAAACGCTTGCTGTAACCACCATTCCCTGCTGCTTATTTGATTTTTTCTTTTCTTTTTTCAAGACGGGGTTTCCCTGTGTAACAGTTCTAGCTGTCAGGGAACTAGTTCTCTAGACCAGACTGGTCTGGAACTCACAGAGATCCGCCTGCCTCTGCCTCCTGAGTGCTGGAGTAAATGCGTGCGCCACCATTGCCGAGCATTTATTTGATTCGTGTGTGTGTGTGTGTGTGTGTGTGTGTGTGTGTGTGTGTGTGTGTGTGTGTGTGTGTGTGTAATTCAGGGCCTTACATGTGCTAGGCAAGCATTGTCCTACAGAGGTATTTTCCCAACCCACCTATTTGATTCTTGAAACTAGTTTTTTGTTGTTTTTTTTTTTTAACTGCTGGTTTGATTTGCTGAGTGGTAAGAAAAATGGAAGCCAAGTTGTCTGTTTTTTATTTTTATGTTGTATGTGTGATTGTTTTCCTAAGTCTTTGAACAATTACCTGACAAATAGCCAACATTGTCTTTGACTCCTCTTAAAGCATCGGTCTTTTAATGAAGACTGCAGAGGATTTCAGTAGGAGTTGCCCACACGTTTGTTTGTACCAAGAATCTAATAACGCAATCTGTCTTCTTGGGGAAAGGTTTATTTTTTTCTAGGATATATTTAGAATTCTGATTGACAAGATGATTGAATAAAAGTGCAGCCATAGCAAGCAGTATGCTAAATAGTTCAACTTTGGAATACACTAACTTCGGTTTAATGCATGACTCAGAAAGTTTACAGTGAAAAACTATTTTCTGTGATGGTGGCAATCTACTGATGTTAAAAATTAAAAAACCTGTGAATCGACCTGTTGACACTCATAAATTTACCTTTTTCTTGTAATGTTGCCAATAAGTATATAAGAGGGGCTGGAGAGATGGCTTGCGGTTAGGAGCACTGATTGCTTTTCCAGAGGACCTGGGTTCAACTCCCAGCACCTGCGCAGAGGCTCACAACTGTCTGCAACTCCAGTTTTAAGGGACCCCAACCCTGACAGCCTCACACAGACACGCATGCAGCTAAAACACCAATACAGCCAGGTGGTGGTGGTTTTCATCTTGAGGCAGGTGGATCTCAGTGTGGCCAGCCTGGTCTGCAAGAGCTAGTTCCAGGACAGCTAGGGCTGTTACACAGAGAAGCCCTGTCTTGAAAAACCAAAAAAAAAAAAAAAAAAAAAGTGTGTAAGAATAGCTGTAGTTTTGCTCCAGTTAGTGTAATGTAATTGCCTTAAGGTTTTTGTTTGTTTGCTTGGTTTTTCAAGACCAGGCGGCCTGGAACTCAGAGATCAGCATGCCTCTGCCTCCTCTGCTGGGATTAAAGGCGTGCACCAGCACTGCACATCGGAGAAAGTTTTGTGTGTGTGTGTTCTAGGTGTTTGAAATGTATCCTTCCTGAGTAACTCTGGAAAGCTGGTAGAATTATGATAAATACAACCTTTTCAGATTGTTTTTCTGTGAGAGGCAAAAGCAAGTGAGTTCCAGGCCAGTCACAAAGTGAATGTTGTCAGCATTGATTATTTAGGAACAGAAGATACATACATATAATATACATTCTCTCTCTGTCTCTCTCTCTGTCTCTCTCTCTGTCTCTCTGTGTATTTTATGTGTGTTGGTGTTTTGCCTGCAGGTATGTCTGTGTAAGGGTGTCAGAGCACCTGAAACTGGAGTTACAGACAGTTGTAAGCTGCCATGTGGGTGCTGGGAATTGAATCCCGGGTCCTCTGGAAGAGCAACCAGTGCTCTTACCCACTGAGTCATCTCTCCAGCCCCTGTTTTTTGTTAATACACGTTTTTAAAAGGTTTTCATGTTGAAGTTAGAGTTTTTATAATAAAGTTAATTAACTGTACCTTACTTCAGGCCATTTTACTCACTCAGTTGCTACCTGGGTTTATCTTATTAGAACAAATTAAACATTCTGATGAACTTTTGTAAAGTGTAGTTAGGAACTGAAATAATTTTATCACCAAATAAATATATAAAATATCATAATTTAGTTAGCTTAACTATTTTTCATCCTTCTTTCGTAAGTAACTTAATGAATATATGTTCCTAGCCTATTTTTTAATGGGACAAACTATGTCATTAACTAGTAAATTCCAAATAATTTGCCTTTTTTTGTATTCTTTAATAAACAGACAGACTTAATGATGCTTGACTATTATAAGTGGCATAGGAAAGATTTTTCTTACTAAAACCACATGTTCTTGTAAGAAATTTTAAAAGTTAAAGAGGGAAAAATAAAAATCTGTGTGCCTTGAAATGTTCCATTAGTTTTTAACCAGTCTCTAGCCAAATATTAAGGAAGTAGGTAAATATGGGGCTAGAGAGATAGCTCAAAGGTTAAGAGCATGGTGCTGTTCTTGCAGAGGACTTGGGTTTTCACACACTCATAAGATGCCTTTAACTCCAGCTCCTGGGGAGTACTGTGCCCTCACCTGGCCTCTCTGGGCACTACACTCACGTGTACAAATCACACACACACACATACACACACACACACACACACACACACACACACACACAATTAAGAACAAAAACCTTAAAGGCTAATGGTTGATAAAAATATTTTGTCTTAGTTAATCAGACAGTTGCTAAATAACTGTCTCTCAACAGGAAACTAACACAAAAAGTAAATGTTATATGAATGAGGGAAAGCTATATTTTTCACCTTTCGTGCTTTCTGCAGCACTAGAAAGTTTGGGCTTTGGCTCTTACATCAGTGAAGTAAAAGAAGTCTTACAAGAATGCAAGACAGTGGCGCTAAAAAGAAGAAAGGCCAGTTCTCGTTTGGAAAACCTTGGCATTCCTGAGGAAGAGCTATTGAGACAGCAACAGGAATTGTTTGCAAAGGTAAGTAGTGTGCTTTACATTATTTTCATTGGAAATTTACCAAATTCAAGGGGTTTTTGAAAATCACTTCATAAATCAACATATCTAGAGGATTCTTTCTCTAGCTCATTGCTTATTACTGAGTCTGATGCTTAGAACTTGGCCAGTTTGACTCTAGTTCATGTAAATGATTGCAACAACTGGTTTTCTTTCCTTTTTCTCTTTTTATCGTTGTTTTGTTTTTGTTTTTCCAAACAGGGTTTCTCTGTGTAGCCCTGACTGTGCTGGGTCTCAATCTGTAGACCAGGCTGGCCTCAAATTTAGAGATTCACCTGCCTCTGCCTCCCATATGCTGGGATTAAAGACCACTACCACGACTGCCTGGCCGCTACTAGATTTTATTATGAGTGGATACAAGGAAAGTCTAACATTTTCTGTTTGCAAGGCATTGATCTGTCCCAAGCTGGTTTTACAGTTCTGACTCAGTCCCTCAAGTACTGAGGTAAATTGTACCATCAAACCTCACTGCATTTGAGCCTTAAACATTATCAGGCACAAGATACAAATGTCGTTTATTAAAGTAGGCAAGAAAGAGTTTTCGTTAAGAAAGCATACTATTCCAGAGGACCTGAGTTTGGATCCCAGGACTCACATTGGGAGGCTCCAAGGAGATCCAGCACCTTTGGCCTTTAAGAGTACCAATACTCATGTACATATCCCCTGCACACACACACACATACATAATTAAAATAATAAAGCTTAAAAAATAAACTACTGAGCCGGGTGGTGGTGGCGCACGCCTGTAATCCCAGCACTTGGGAGGCAGAGACAGGCGGATCTCTGTGAGTTCGAGGCCAGCCTGGTCTACCAAGGGAGTTCCAGGACGGGCTCCAAAGCTACAGAGAAACCCTGTCTCGAAAAACCAAAATAAATAAATAAATAAATAAACTACTAAGCTGGGCGCTGGTGGCACACCCCTTTAATCCCAGCAGAGGCACGCGGATCTCTGTGAGTTCAAGGCCAACCTGGTCTACGAGAGCTAGTTCCAGGACAGGTGTACATTGCCTGCAGAGGCCAGAAGAGGATGTTGGATTCTTTAACAGATAGTTGTGATCTGCCATGTGGGTGCTAAGAAACCCAGATCTCTGGAAGAGCAACCAGTGCTTTTAACTGTTGAGCCGTCTCTCCAGTCCCTTTTCAGTTTCTTCAGTTGAACTAAAAATATTAAGAGTTCTTGTTTTCTAGGTATGTCATAATTACATAGTACTTGGAAAATATCTATATACATTTGTTGAGTAAGTCTGTTAGTTACTTTAATTTACACTTAACCAAAATGTGTACACTTTTATGTTTTTAATTCTTAGGCTAGACAGCAACAAGCAGAATTGGCCCAACAGGAATGGCTTCAAATGCAGCAAGCCGCCCAACAAGCCCAGCTTGCTGCAGCCTCAGCCAGCGCATCCAATCAGGCAGGATCTTCTCAAGATGAAGAAGATGATGATGATATCTGAAATTCACCATCTCGGCTTCTGTGTCCTCTATATATATATAAAAAAAAAACCAGTGGAAGAAATGCTTATCTGTCATTGTGTATGCATCCTGGTGGACTTACCGTTGGTGTTCTAGAGACGTCTCTGTCAGGTTTCAGCTGCTGTGCTGTACATGTAAAACTGTCTCTTTCAACACAACATCAGCTTTGAATTTGTAATGGTGTTTCTGGAATCTATGAGCAGTGTGAACCCTTTATTTGGTCTATAAACAGTATTACAGAAAATGTCAGGTTTATAAAAATACAGTGAAATTTACACAGATGTCTTAATTTGTATTTGCATTTTCTCTGCCCTTTTAACCGAACTAAAATTGAGAGTTTTATACTGAGATGGGGCATGGTGTGATGCAGAATACGTTGAATCAGGTCGGCGGAAAAAATTCAGTTCTATATAGTATCTAAACTTTTTTGTCTTTTAAAGTGAGTATATATGCAGGCAACAATTATATATGCTCAGATAAATATACTTGCTAAGAGAAAAACTCAAATAAGACATTCAAAAACTAGAAAGGAAATGTATTCACTAATAGCTGTATAAATTTGGTGAGTTACGTTTTTGATTTTGTTATTGTTTTGTGTAACATTAAAGACTAGTTTTATTATAGTATAATTTATCCTGAGCTACACTATGCCATTTCAGAAACTGGCTAATCTTGAAGATTGTTGTGATTCGCACTGTTTCACTCCAGTTTGGTAATTGTTCATAGTATTACTTGCTTAGTTCGTGTTTATGTCATTTGCATATAGAGGTAAGACTTATGCAACTGTTGCTTGGGTTCCGTTGGTTTAACTGAGGCTCATGGATATTCAGACTTGCTAGGGGAAATAAATGAAAACTAATGAACATGTTTGCTATGAGAGAGGGCTTTAAAAATATTTAACATGTAGTTTACATATTGTTTGGTTTTAGCGTAACATTTGCATTTTCTTGGCTAGGTGACCTTAAGAGTCCAGTGCTAATTCTTGATATGACATCGTCCCCCTCATAATTGAGTGATGGCTTTAAAGTTTTGCGTTTGATTAAAAAGTGTCACAACTGACCAGCCCTATATGAAGTGTTAACTTGCTTGTTAAAGGAAGCAGCTTGAATTTGGTTTCGGTGACTAAAGTGTGATAGTGTTTGTGAGAGGGACCCAGTGTATTTGGAGAAATGGTGTATTGCTTGTTTGGAAACAAAAAAAAAGAAAATGCCATCTAAGGAAGTCATTAAGTTCCTATGTCTGTTTGCCAAGTCATTTAAATTTCTGTATTCACCAAGTCCCAGAAGAGATTCTAGCTGCCAGGATTTTAATTTTAATTGGAGAGCTAAGTAGAGTTTATAAGTATTAGAATTCTTAATATTCATATTTTGCAGTTTTAGAAAAAGGGAAATATTGTTATGCATTTATCAGATAGATATTCTTCCCCAGTATAACAGAAAAGGTAGTAAAAGGATAGTAATTTTGCTGATTGCTTTATGCTGAGTTATTTTAAGGTGTTTCATGGATATGCCCATGAAGTGTTTGGAAATTGTTTTCTCAAAAAGGTTAAGTACCAAAGGTGTAGGTAGTTTAGTCTACAACAATAAGTTAGTCACTGCTGGCTATTCTAATTTGTACTGTAACATTCTTTTACTTTGTTTAAAGTGTATGTTTCTCAAACAACTTAGATATTTTTCCATACTTTTTTTCTGATGCAGTCTTCAGGTTAATTAATATTTTACTGCATCTGATAATGTATTGTATGTTTGAGGCCTAGTGACTTTCCATTTTGATGTTCTTGTGATTTCATATGCTGTATTCTTCAAGCAATAAAATTCTGATGTGTTTTATAAATTGTTTTTGTAATTAATGATTATATGGCGATTTCTGTTATGATTTTCAGCACTTTTGAGAATGACTAGTATGAAAGACATGAGTTATTTGGTGTGCAGTGTCCCCTTCCCATTAGTTTACTGCTATTTCAGAAAACATAGTTTTTCTTCTTTTTGTAAATGTCCAGATACAGGCACAGCAAAGCTCATTAAGCAGTACCTTGTTTTTAGCATTTTTTTAATAATTTATTTTTATTATGTATATGGTTTTCTGCCTGTATGTATCACTGTGGGCCAGAAGAGGGCACCAAATCTCATTACAGATGGTGTGAGCTACTATGTGGATGCTGGGAATTGAACTCAGGACCTTTGGAATAACAAGTAAAGCTCTTAGCCACTGAGCCATCTCTCCAGCCCTGTTTTTAACATTTAAAAGTCATAATTATTTGTTGCTATAGTCATTAGAATGATTTAGTCTTAGAGAAACAAAATCCCTAGTTTTTTTTTTTTCTTTTAATCACTGCTTGGCCCTTAGCTCTAGCCCTTACTGGCTAAAAAATCCCTAGTTTTTGAGAAATATATTTAGCAAATATTTTCCCATCTGAATCTATATTTTTCCAGCAGATTGTAAGGTTGCTAAACTAAAGTGTAATTTTTTTAAAAAAAGACAGTATCTTGCTCTGCAGGCTAATTTTTCTTTTTCCCTGTGCATGTATGTATGCATGCATGCATGTACTAATGTATTGTGTGTTCAGGTAGGCGTGGGTGCATTTGTGTGTACACTTGCCTGTGGAAGCCCAATGTTGGTGCCAGGAATCTTCCTTGTTATTTTAGTTTGTTCATTCTCGGTCAAACCAGAGGTCACCTATAAAGATAGTCTTCTAAGTTAGCTCACTCCAGGGATTCCCTGTTTCTGCTGACGAAGGCTGGGAATTTTATTGGTGAGCTACCATACCCATGTAGCAGGCTTTCTTGGACCGATAACCCTCAAATCATGACACAGAGACTTACCAATTATGAACTTGCCTTAGGTTAGGCTTGTTTCTAACTAACTTTTTTTTTTTACTTAAATTAACCCATTTCTATTAATCTGAGTGCTGTCCTGAGGTTTGTTTACCTCATCTCTATTCTGTCCTCCCAGCTTTCCTGCTTCCTCCAAGTCTTGCTGCCTAGCTGGCTCCCCTTTTCTCTGCCCACCAGCCCTGCCTATCCCTCCTCTGCCTGGCTATTGGCCGTTCAGCTTTTTATTAGATGCCGCGCACAATGCTTGTCTGCACTCTATGCACTACCATACAGTTCGCGAGCTTCGGGCAGGGGGCCGGAGGTTGAAACATACAAAGACAGACAGACAGAGAAAGAGACACAGACCTCTAGTCACTGGTAAGAAGCCCTTTATTTAATAGCACCATGGAGGCTTTTCATATACCCAGCAGTCAAGTGGGCCAACAAGTGAAAACCTTATCCTCTGATCCTCAAGGCCAAGGCAGCACGTGCTGGTGAAGCAGAGCTGGTAAACAACTTTGACACAGCTTTTAGTAACTCAAATCAGAAGGAAAGTAAAGATCTCTAGCAGGGAAGAGCAGCTGGAGCCAGGATTCCAAACGTCCCAATTAGATAATCAGGTGTCTTAGGCAGGCAAGGTAAAACAGCAACACATCTTTACAAAAGTAACATATCTTAACATAGTTAAACTATTCCACAACACACCCACCTAACGTTTATGTGGATTCTGGTAATCGGAACCTCTGGTCCTCTTTCTTGCTTGGCAACTACTTTAACAATTCAGCCATGTCCCTCATCATCTGTTTCTTCCAGTAACCTTCTAATTATCTTCTCTGTTAAGTAGTGGAGGATGACCTGGAGTTTCTGATTCTTCTGCCTCCACTTCCTGAAGTGTTGCCTGGTTTATGTAGTACTGGGGATTGAGTCCAGGATTTTGTGTATACTAGGCAAACACTCATCTTCAGCCCACAAAACAATGGTGCATCTCACAATTCTGAGCATTTTGTGAGACCAGTTGAGTGAAAAAAATCTTTTTTAAGATTTATTTTATTTTGTATGTACGTGTTTTATCTCCATGGATGTATGTGCTTGGTGACTGGGAGCCAGAAGAGGACATTGGTTCCTCTGGAATAAAGTTAGAGATGGTTGTGAACCACTATTTGGTTGCTGGTAATTTTAACCCAGGTCCTCTGCAAGAGCAACAAGTGTTCTTAACTGAGCTCTCTCCAGCCCAATTGAATATCCATAAAATATTGTTTGGAAGGTGAAATATGTTCAGGATGATTCACTTGCATGTTTTAGCGGACATTTTCAGGTGAGTTCTTAGCGAGGGTAGTCAGTTGTAGCACCTTGATTTTCAATGTGGATGGACTTCCTATAGCATGGAAGGATATGTTTGTTTGGTTTTGGTTTTTTGAGATAGGATTTCTCTGTGTAGCCTTGGCTGACTTGGAACTTGCTCTGTAGATGAAGCTGGCCTTAGATTCACAGAAATCTTCCTCCAGAGTGCTAGATTAAAGACATATGCCACTACTTGCCTGACTTCAAAGCCCATGGAGGGATTCCAAGAAAGCATCTCAAGAACATTCTCCACGAAAGGAAATGGAAATTGCCAGTCATCTGCAGTTTTGAGGTAATAAGGCCCAGACAGTCTTCTATCACATTCTATTGGTCAGAGCAATTATGGTGTCACCCTACATTCAAATGAACAGAATATAAGCATACATGAAGAGCATACATCTTGGTAGACGTTTTAAAAGACTAGCTATCAATAAAACTGTCTTTGCACATGTTTCTTCCATGCACTGGAATGTTCTTTATAAAAAAAATGTTCATTCTGCAAGAGCCAGGTTTTATTACAGTCCTTCTCTGACACTTCCAGTACACAGTAAATCTTTTCTCTGTATAAACTGTATGTATATATATATATATATGTCTTTTTGTGTATGTCATTCATTGTAATGTATTTGCATGCACATTGTATTGTCAGTGTCTAGGAAAAGCTTGTTATCACTAGGGCTGTCATGGTAAAGCTTTTATGGTTCCATTTGTTTTTTTAGATTTATTTATTTATTTATTATGTATACAATGTTGTGTCTGCATGTCTGCAGGTCAGAAGAGGGCACCAGATCTCATCACAGATGGTTGTGAGCCACCACATGGTTGCTGGGAATTGAACTCAGGACCTCTGGAAGAACAGCCAGTGCTCTTAATCTCTAAGCCATCTCTCCAGCCCTATGGTTCCATTTGTATCTGCTTCTAGCCAGTACCAACTTTGTATGGGGTTTTAGAAAATGTTCCTAGAACTTCAACACCAGAGATACTAAGTGAATATTCGGTCATGATAATTAAAAGAAAATGTTCCATTTCAAGGATTCTATTCAGGAAGAAAAATAACACATCTTAAACATTTAATATAAAATTTCAGGAAATCTGGTGTTTTGGTGTTGAAAAGTTTAAACTTACCTGAAAATCTGATTTTCCGTGCCTGCACATTCTCTGGTTCTATGAAGGTGAGATAATATTATAAGTTATCAAGAAAACGAAGCCACCTGTGTTCACAATAGCCACAAATAACATAAAATATCTTGGAGTAACTCTAACCAAACAAGTGAAAGACCTGTATGCCAAGAACTTTACATCTTTGAAGAAAGAAATTGAAGAAGACACCAGAAAATGGAAAGATCTCTTGGGTAAGTAGAATTAACATAGTAAAAATGGCAATCTTGCCAAAAGCAATTTACGGATTCAATACAATGCCCATCAAAATCCCAGCAAAATTTTTCACAGACCTCGAAAGAACAGTACTCAACTTTATATGGAAAAGCAAAAAAACCCAGGATAGCCATAACAATCCTTTACTATAAAAGAACTTCTGGAGGCATCACAATCCCTGACTTCAAACTCTACTACAGAGCTACAGTACTGAAAACAGCCTGATATTGACATAAAAACCAGACGGGAGGACCAATGGAACTGAATAGAAGATCCAGATATTAATCCACACACCTACAAACACCTGATTTTTGACAAAGAAGCAAAAATATAAAATGGAAAAAAGGAAGCATATTTAACAAGTGCTGGCATAACTGGATATCAACATGTAGAAAAATGAAAATAGATCCTTATCTATCAGCATGCACAAAACTCAAGTTCAAATGGATCAAAGACCTCAACATAAAGACAGCCACACCGAACCTCATAGAAGAGAAAGTGGGAAGTACACTTGAATGCATTGGCACAGGAGACCACTTCCTAAATATAACCCCAGTAGCACAGACACTGAGAGAAACAATTAATAAATGGGACCTCCTGAAACTGAAAAGCTTCCGTAAAGCAAAGGACACAGTCAACAAGACAAAACGGCAGCCTTCAGAATGGAAAAGATCTTCACCAACCCCACATCAGACAGAGGTCTGATCTCCTAAATATATAAACAACTCAAGAAATTGGTCATCAAAGGAACAAATAATCCAATAAAAAATGGAGTACAGACTTAAACAGAGAACTCTCAACAGAGGACTCTAAAATGGCTGAAAGACACTTAAGGAAATGCTCAATATTTTAGCCATCAGAGAAATGCGAATCAAAACAACTCTGAGATTCCATCTTACACCTGTAAGAATGGCCAAGATCAAAAACACTGATGACAACTTATGCTGGAGAGGCTGTGGGATAAAGGGAACACTTCTGCATTGCTGGTGGGAATGCAAGCTGGTACAACCCCTTTGAATGTTAGTGTGGCGATTTCTCAGAAAATTAGGAAACAACCTTCCTCAAGACCCAATAATACCACTTTTGCTTATATATCCACAGGATACTCAATCGTGCCACAAGGACATGTGTTCAACTATGTTCATAGCAGCATTATTTGTCAAAGCTAGAACCTGGAAACAACCTAAATGCCCCTCAACCAAAGAATGGATAAGGAAAATGTGGTATATTTACACAATGGAGTACTACACAGTGGAAATAATGACATTTTGAAATTTGCAGGCAAATAGATGGATCTAGAGAACATCATATTGAGTGAGGTAACACAGACCCAGAAAGACAAATATCTTATGTACTTACAAGTGGCTTTTAGACGTAAAGCAAAGAAAAACCAGCCTACAAATCACAATCCCAGAGAACCTAGACAACAGAGAGGACCCTAAGAGAGATATACATGGATCTAATCCATATGGGAAGTTGAAAAAGAATCTCCTGAGTAAATTGGGAGCATGGGGATCGTGGAAGAGGGTAGACGGGGACGGGAGAGGAAGAGAGAGGAACAGAGAAAAATATATAGCTCAATAAAATCATTTTAAAAAGAATGTCCCCCATAGGCACATATATTTAAATGTTTGATCACTGAGGAGAGGGACTACTTGAGAGGATTAGGAGTGTAGCCTTATTGGAGGGGTACATCACTGAGGTTGGGATTTGAGGTTTCAAAAACCCAAGCCAGGTCAAGTGTCTCTTCCTGTTGCCTGATGATCCAGATAAAAAACCCTCAGCACCCTGTCCTTCTCCAGCACCATGCCTGCCTGCATGCCACCATGCCCCACATGATGACAAAGGACTAGACCTCTGAAACTGTAATCAAGTCTCAATTAAATGCTTTTTTTTTTTTGGTTAGAATTGCCATGGTCATAGCGTCTCTTTACAGCAACAGAACAGTGGCTAAGACATTCATCCTTACAGAAAAAAATTCATGAAAACAAAAGCTACAGTTTCACCCCATGGAACATTAGACACCAGAGCATCACATGGCTAAGAAAACAAACAGAGAAATAAAGAGTGGGAGTAGTCAGGAACAGAAGTCAAAGAATTTAAGTGCCCAAATCTGTTATCAAACCAAACCAAACAATTGGATAACAACCAAACTGCACATCCATGGAAGATCTTGAGCAACCAACGAAAACAGATCCTGCAAAGTGAAACAAATGGAGACTCCGCTGCTGAACTCTACAAAGAGTAGACTGGAAATTGAATAAACTGACTTAAAACACAATCTTCTAAGTACCTTTCCTGCGGCGTATGATTTGCAATGTCCAAGATGAAATCTTTCTGGATGTAAGGAACTGGAAAATATGTTTATGTTGGGGCAGGGGTGGTTCTTAAACCAAATACTGCAAGGAACAGACAAGAAGTTAAGCAACCTAAACTGCATTCAAGTACTTAAAGGTAGAAAAATAAAAAACAGGAAGAGCCATACAAAAAAAAAAAAACAGAAGAAAACATCTGCTTTACTGATGCGCGTTAGTGACTTGTAAAATTTAGAAAACATCTATTGTTCTACAAGTTCCACTTTTTTCCCCCAAAGAGAAATAGGCTGAGAAACTGGTGGGGCAATGTGGAAACAATTTAATATACAATTTAATATATGGACTTGCAGAAGAAAACAAAGAATAGAACACAAAATACATGTTTAGAAACAATGACTAAAACCTTCCTAATTTTTGTGAAGGGCAATTTCAAAATAGTTAATGACCTGTAATTAACATAGAAAGAAAGAACAGTACTCATGGCTATTTGAAAGAAAAACAGAAAAAAAATAAATTGTGATGTCTGGCCACCTGTAATGGAATGATAAATTATGATTAACAAGAGATGAGCATGACTGACGTGGAGCCTTTGCTTTACTGCGCTTTAATGAAACAATCAATGCTGGTTAGCTAGAGCTGAGAAATTAGTGCTGATTAAAAAGGGACGGGCAGTCAGGCAGCGGTGGCATACGCCTTAGCCCCAGCACTTGGGAGGCAAAGGCAAGCAGATCTCTGTGAATTCAAGGCCAGTGTGGACTACAGAGCTACTTCCAGGACAGCCAGGGTTACACAGAGAAACTATCTCGAAAACCAAGAAAACAAAATCAACAATGACCACCACCACCAACAAAAAAAAAATAAAATAAAATAAAAATGGGAGAGAGAGAGGGAGGAAGGGACCAGCATCATTGAGGTTAAAATAAAATCTTCTGAAACTATTTCCTCAGGGTCAGCTGTGATCCAGAATGGCCAAGGCTGCCTCTCATGTTGGCAGCCAAACTTGACAATGTGTGCAACTCTATCAAATGGTGTCAGTCTTTGAAGGCATGACGAAGTCATGAAGAGCCGCTGAGTTGTGTGGCAGGGATGAGGTCCCCGAGGAAAGACCATTGTTGAGGGCGCAGCATCAGCTGCTGTGGGAGTGACACCAATCAGTGTCTTGAGACAACCACCTCAAACAGAAGCAGGTCTGGAGGAGAGCCAGCCTGAGTCTACAGGACATGCTGTGGTGTGCTAAATCGAGCCTTTAGAGCCCAGCAGACTGTGAATTCAAGATATTAGATATTGAGATACCTTTGGACTTGGGTTTTGCTTTGATTTTATTGGGACCTTTTCTTGATTCTTTATTCTTGGAGTAAGAAAGTATATCTTTTTTTTTTTTTTTTTTTTTGGTTTTTTCCGAGACAGGGTTTCTCTGTGGTTTTGGAGCCTGTCCTGGAACTAGCTCTTGTAGACCAGGCTGGTCTCGAACTCATATAACTTTATTTTGATTTTACAAAAGTTCACTGTTGAGAGACTTTGGATTCCTTTTAATCAGGATCGCTTAACCTGCAGGCTTGCCCCAGAAATAGCCCTTGAGACCCGGCAGGAAACCGGGGCAGTAACACCAGGTGGAGGTGAGGTGCGCCTAATACACGTGAAAACCAGCAGCTAAAAACCTGCATGTACGACGGCGATGCGCTTGGCTAAAGGTGCTTGGCTCAAGGGTGGAAGGCGTGAAGCTTGCAATCCTGACTGGCTGTGGCACTGGAAACCGGGCTCCTGAGAATCTTTATGCTTTTTGTGATCGCTCCGAGGGCCGGTCGGAAGGAAGTCATCAGAGAGCGACCGCCGGCGCGTTGACGTATTTCCGGTGCGCCGGCGCGGGGAGGCGCGCTGGGAGGTGACTCTGACAGCCCGGGAGTGGCTGCTGCTTGCCGCTCCCCTACTCCTTGCAGCCCCGGGGAGTTTCAGGCCACCTCGGCCCAGCGGCTGCACAGGATGCGGCTGGGCTCCGGGGCCTTCGCTGCCTGCTGCGTCGCGATCGAGGTGGTCGGGGTCGCGATATTTATTCGAGGATTCTTCCCTGCTCCGGTTCGTTCTTCTGCCAGACCAGAGCACGGTGTAGAAACTCCGGCGCCCGAGCCTGTAGCAGGTATGGATCCCCTTCCCGGTGGTCCTCGCTTTCATTATGCCCCTCCCCGGAACAGTTTGCACTGTGTAGGTTGTTTCTGTGTCATACAACTTGGAGGTAATCGCAGCCGGCCTCTGTGATATCAGTGTAAACCCCGAGTGACTCCGGCTCGGCTTCTCGTTTGCAGCTATGCACTGATCCCTGTCTTCCTGATAATCCTCTCAATCACTGCCAATTTAGGTTTCCAGTTCTGAGCAATAGGTTTTAAGAGGTAATATTTCTTCAGACCCCTCCAATTTCCTGCTACTCTCCAGCATACCTCCCCATTCCATGGTTAAGAGTGCATTAGAACCCTGACTGTCCTCACCTACACAGAAATACACACCAGACGAAGACTGATGCTTGAAACAGGTCCACCCAATCCAGGCACTGGACGTGTAAGCCATTTCTAAACCCACCGGTTTACTACCTGATAGGCTATGTTTTAGGTGTGGGCACAGATCCCAACTGTAGGTCTTTTATGGAGAGGCGTCCCTGCCCTAGACTCCTCCCTGTGCTAAGATCAATTCACCACGTATTACTGGGGACCTGCTGGTTGTTAACATAGCCTTGCCCAGAACACATCCTGCTCGGTAGTCTGACGTCTGTGGGCTAGTGATAACCCTTGAAAGAGCCTTGTCTTTCAGGGTTGCCTTGTCTGACCTCAGAAAATTAACAATGGCTACCAAAAATGGGCTTTCTTTCTGGTCGAACTAGATATGATATGTGTTAGAAGAACAAGCAAAAAGACATTAAAGGCAGTTGAATACTAAATAAAATCTAAAGTTTATTTTCCTATTTATTTATTTTTAATTTCCCCTTTTTTAAACACTTTTAGGAGCCAGTTCCAACTGGACCAAGCTGCCATCTCCTCTCTTCAGTAAAGTTGTTATTGTGCTGATAGATGCCTTAAGAGATGATTTTGTGTTTGGGTCCAAAGGCGTGAAGTACATGCCCTACACAACTTACCTGGTGGAAAAAGGAGCATCTCATAGTTTTGTGGCCGAGGCAAAGCCACCCACAGTTACCATGCCTCGAATCAAGGTAAATTTAGCATGATGTTTTATGAATCTTGATTTGACTATTTTGAACGTTTAGAGAGATTATCTGATCTACTTGGAGACCCTGTTTTAATAAAATGGAAAATATTTTGATGCTGTCAGTTTTACTGGGGGAGTGGGATCCTGAAGGAACCCCGTAATAAGATGGAACCATCTTTTTACCTCTTGTGAAGTAGCCAGAGTTCATACTTCATGAAAAGAAGGAAAAGTTTAGAACCAGATTTTCCAGGCCACTGTAAACCAAGAGATCCCCTCCTCTTTGGTGGCCTGCTGTATTCCAGAGTCTTCAGGCTTGAGGGAACCTTTAGGGATATTCAGACTGTTTCATAAGTTGTATACATAAGAAAACAAACTCAATTAAATTAAATTGCTTGTTGAAATTATACAAAATGATCAAACAAGTATGAACTGGCCCCAACAATTGTTACTTCTATATAATTAAGTGTCCACTTTGGTGAGGGCTGCCTGCAGGTGTCTAGTGCTCTTAACCACCGAGCAACCTAACAAGACCCTAGATTATTTGAAGTTCTTGTTTTTAAGCCACTCTTCCATTGGGCTTCACTGGTCCAGTGTGGTTTAGGGCCAACCAGTTACTGCGAAGGTTGTGTTTGAGCTTATCTCATATCAAGACACCTATCTGAGGCTCGTGTGCAGGGACACCTGACTGACCTGATTTTCACTGTTTGAGCAAGAACTCCTTCTCAGCCAGAGGAACTAGTAATTTTGGCTATTTCTAAGTCTCCAGATTCCAAAAATATGTGGATACTTTAAAACTTATCTGTAGTTGTCGTCTTTCCCAGAGCCCCCTTTCAGATTTTAAGTAGGTATCTTGTTTGTCACAGCCAGCTGCAATGGAGCCATTATCAGATCAGGTGATAGGAAAACCACAGGTACAGTGTTTCCTTGGCTAATGCCTGCACAACTTACTGCATAATTTTGATGACTAAGTTTCAAAGTAATTGCTTTTGATAGTTTTGTTGGTTTTCCTTTGCTCTTGGGTGGGGGTGGGGGTGGAGGGATTTGCCAAGCTCCTCATTCTGCCACTCTGGAGTCTGGTTGATTATATTTACTTACTTGGCTGGCGATAAAACTCAGCAGTAGAGCACTTGCCTAGCATGTGTATAGCACTGAGTTCAAGACCTAGAGCCTAAAACTGAAGTTTGCGTTTATTTGCCACTGAAGAAATTTTATTAGAATTCTGTAGTCATTACAAAGATTCCTGTTCCTTTTTATCACAAATCTATGGCTATTGTCTTAAGTGGTAGTATAACTGCAAATCATGGAGATTTATTGTTATTGCTGTGGCCTGGTAGGGTCTGTGGTAAAAGTGGGTGGAGTATTGACTCCTCTATATCAGAAAAACAGGATATTTCAAGGCCACCGTCTATTGCGCGGTGCTACACTGTGGGTGGGGTCTGATGATCCACTAACAGTCTTGGCCCACTTCACTTTGAGAACTCTATATCGGCAGTTTAAAAAAAAAACTATTTAAGAGACAGATATTAGATTTGCTGGATTGTTAGGGCTTGTTTGTTAGAGTTAATGAGCTTGCTTGTCACATAGAGCATGTTAAATCTTACTTGGAACCCTGACAAAGGGTCTGAATATACAGGTTTATGTTTTCAATGTATATGCATACATATTAGCATTAACTGTCATTAACCCAGAGCTTCTGTGATTGGCACTATGTCTGACTGTTATTGTCTCCTCCTCTCCTGTCTTACCCATGAAAGGATTGCCTGAACCATGTTCATTAAATAATCAAATCTTCGTTGTCTGTGTCCTGTCTCCCCACTGCACTGGCCCTATTGCTGACAGCTTTCCGTCAGTGGCCAGTATAGGATCTACTGTAGGTGTGTACCCGTCTGCCGCCGAGGCTGCACTTTTGGATCTGTTTTTTAAGTCTCGAATGTTTCTTCCTACAGGCATTGATGACAGGGAGTATCCCTGGCTTTGTTGATGTCATCAGGAACCTCAATTCTCCTGTGCTCCTAGAAGATAATGTGATAAGACAGGCCAAAGCTGCTGGGAAAAGAATGATCTTTTATGGAGATGAAACATGGCTTAAATTATTCCCGAAGCATTTTGTGGAGTATGATGGGACAACATCATTCTTTGTGTCAGATTATATAGAGGTCAGCTTCCTGCCCTCACCCCTCCCCAATTACAAGGTCTCACGTAGCCCGGGTGTGGCTGGAACTTGATATATATCAGTGGCCAACCTTGAACTTGTTGTATTTGTGCCTCCACCTCCAGAGTGCTGGGATTACAGCCGTGCACGACCACACCCATTTCCGAGGTCGGTTTCTTAAAAAGAGCAGCATATGCCTGAAGTCGAGCCTGGTACTACCATTTTCCACAGGCGATGCTATTTCCTGTGTGGTATTTATTAATTTATGGAGTGGTGTGGCAAGATTATAAAAATCATTCATTTACATAATCAGTTGTAAGTGGAGGCATAAACCCTGTGAACCGAGGTGTGTAGGCCCCCAAATGCAAAACAGTTGGACAGATGTTGTAGGCCCAGAAGATCAGGAAGGGTGCCACAGCCGAGGAGCTGCATCACTGAATAAGGGAGGACCCTGTCTGGGCATACGTGAGACAAGCAATGATCCCCTGGGGGAGGGGTGAATGCCAGAATAGCCTTTCTCCTTTAAATTATCTATGTATATGTCTTGTTCACAAACTAGAGGCATTATAAAAATAGGCATAAGCTTAGTCTAATACTCATATCCATTTACCTTTTTTAATGACTTCAAGGCTTTGGTTTTATTTGGTTTTTGTTTTTTTCTATTCTCATGAGATTGACTCCTGGTGATCCAGGAAATTGGATGCACTATTTATACGTACTTCCTCCCCTCCCCCCTGAAGGTAGATAATAATGTCACAAGACATCTGGATAAAGTATTGAAGAGAGGAGACTGGGATGTGTTGATCCTTCACTATCTAGGGCTGGATCACATTGGCCATATTTCCGGGCCCAACAGCCCCCTGATTGGTCACAAGCTCAGCGAAATGGACAGTATCCTGATGAAGATTCACACTTCACTGCTGTCAAAGGTGAGGCTTACTGTGGTCCATTGCATGGTGGTAGGATTTCATGTTGCTAATATTTTCTAGAATGAATAGAAATGACTGAGAGAACATTGCCCATTGTCAGCCAACCAGTCATGCTTCTGCCGTGGGTACCGTCCACATCGCTGTTCCTTGACTGCAGCTGTTTATAGAGTTCCAGAAATACAGTAAATAATATAAATGTGCCAAAAAGTAGTTGCTGTCTCAGGAAGACACAGGCAGCAGGAGCCAGTGCCCCTGTACTAAGGAGAGGCTATAATTTCAAATAGTGTATTCAGGACACTCTTCGTGAAAGCGTGTTCTATGTGAAGAGACTTGGCAGGAGGAAGGGACAGATTCATACTGTGTGGTGTGTGTCAGGTAAAGAAGAAGCACTCAGTATCACTGGAACAGGTAAGGTCAAATGGCCAGAGCTCTGGGCGAGAAGCCCGTGACCTGCCTAGCACCCCCTCTGGATGCTTCTGTAAAATAAATGGTGGGAAACTGAGGCAAGAGGAGCCATGTGCCCACAGCTTGGAAATGACAGGCTCCCTGCCGTAGGAGGTCATAAGCACAACCCTTGTATACTCTGAGCTCCGCACTGTTCTCTCTTCACCTGTAGCATGATTGCCTCTGACCGTTTGATCTGACTCAAAGCTTATTGGAAGAGATTTAACGCACTAAGGAGAAGGTTCTGTTGATGAACTAAAGTGAAGTTATACAGTTGTTTCCTTTGCAAGACCATAAAGTTCTTGCCAGACAAGTACAGTTGACAGGTTCTCCTTTACCTTACAGGAGAGAGAGACTCTCTTACCCAGTTTGCTGGTTCTCTGTGGTGATCATGGGATGTCTGAGACAGGGAGCCATGGGGCCTCTTCCACAGAGGAAGTAAGCACACCTCTGATCTTAATCAGCTCTGCATTTGAAAGGAAACCTGGTGAGAATTAGGAACGATTAACATTTAAGACTGTAGTTTGGTATAAGTTATCCTAAACAATGTGAAATAAAAATTAAAGGGGAGACGGGAAGTCAGGATTTATAATTTAAATTTTTTGCTCTGATTCTCAAAATATAAGTATTTTTTTTAAAAATTCAATTTTAGAAATATTACTAGCTAGGTATGGAACTCCTCAAAATTTGTCTTGGGCTAGTGAGATGTCTCAGTTGGCAAGGGAACCTCTGGTCAGGTATGTCTCTGAGCTCCATCTCTGGACTCCGCTGGTGGAAGCAGAGAAATCACTCTCACGGTTGTCCTCTGACCTGGCATTCTTGTGCCCACACATGTACACAAAATCAATGAGTGAGTCTGTAAATAAATACAATTCTTTCTTGAGGCAGACTTTCTCTGTGTAGCCCTGGCTGTCCTGGAACTCACTCTGTAGACCAGGCTGACTTCGAACTCAAGAGATTCACCTGCCTCTACCTCCCAAGTGCTGGGATTAAAGGTGTGAGCCACCACTGCCTGGGTCTAATTTAAAAATGAGAAAAATGCCAGAAGCTACTATTTAAATATTTTTATAAGTGCTCACTATTTCAAACTGTGTGGTGACAGCAGGGATAGGGTCAGAGAGCACAGTGGACTAGCTGAGGCCCCATTCCTAGGTCAACATAATCCTGATTTCCCTGGCCTGGCTTGTCTCTCTCCCCGCCCCCCAGCTGCATGCCCTTCTGCCTCCACAAGACTAAAGCAAAGCTGACACCTGCAGCTACTCTGGTTCTGGTCCTGTAACCTGATGCATTGGGTTTGCATCTGTAGCTACTCTCTGGTTCTGGTCCTGTAGCCTAATGCATTGGGTTTGTATCTGTAGCTACTCTCTGGTTCTGGTCCTGTAACCTGATGCATTGGGTTTGCATCTGTAGCTACTCTCTGGTTCTGGTCCTGTAACCTAATGCATTGGGTTTGTATCTGCAGTTACTCTGGTTCTGGTCCTGTAACCTGATGCATTGGGTTTGTATCTGCAGTTACTCTGGTTCTGGTCCTGTAGCCTGATGCATTGGGTTTGTATCTGTAGCTACTCTGGTTCTGGTCCTGTAGCCTGATGCATTGGGTTTGCATCTGTAGCTACTCTCTGGTTCTGGTCCTGTAACCTAATGCATTGGGTTTGCATCTGTAGCTACTCTGGTTCTGGTCCTGTAACATAATGCATTGGGTTTGCATCTGTAGCTACTCTCTGGTTCTGGTCCTGTAGCCTGATGCATTGGGTTTGCATCTGTAGCTACTCTCTGGTTCTGGTCCTGTAGCCTGATGCATTGGGTTTGCATCTTGGTGAGTTTAAAGCCAAAGCAAGTGCAGCCAGGACTGAAAGAGTGGAGAAAGATGTGCCTGCAGCTGGCAAGACCATGAGAGTCATTTCCAAAACAATGTTTTCTTGGACAGAAGCAGGAATTTTAGTTAGGGAACCTATTCGTATTCATTTAGAGAGGTTAGCCTCCTTCTAAACATCCTTAATTAAAAAGTACATTCCTGAGCGTGCTTAGTTTAATGTCACAATTTAAAAAGAAAAAAACAGTAGACACGTTTTGGACTATGCTTAGTTTAAAGTCATGAAACTGTGGAAAAGATTAAAGTGATGGGCAGAAAATGCCTCTGGGCATGCTCAGTCTATACCATAAGGTTTTTAAAATCAAACTTTTAAATTAAAATTGCCTAATTCCTCCCTTCCCTTTCTTCCCTCCAATCCGTTCCATGTACTCTTCATTTGTTCCCCCTTGAAATAAATCATGGTTTCTTTTCATTGTTTTACACACAAAAAAAAAAAGAAAGAAGGAAAGAAAGAAACAAAGGAAAAACGTGGTTTCCTTAAATATACAAATACAGCCTGATTAGAAGAAGAAAGAAAGAACGAAAGAAAGAAAGCAAAGGAAAAGAAAGTGTTCTCGTATACTTTGGATTTCCCAGTGATATTTTTTGTATAAGAGAGACAAAATGTATTTTTTTTCCCACATACCAGTTTCAAATCAATTAATGACTCATTATTATTCTTGAAGTATGGCCAATTAAACTTGTTCAGTTTTTAGTAATATTGGGTTTAAGCATATTGATTTGTTTCTATTCATTATAACTACTATTCTTTATTTTCCCATATCTTTGGTCAATGGGAGCATCTTCATATTAATTCCCAAGTCCTTGCCTAAAGGGGCAAGACCTCAGTGGTCTCTGATCCCTCTCTTACCCTCTGAACAGTATTCCTAACTGCCATGCCTGTGTCTTTCTCAGGGCTCAGTTAGCTTCCCCAGGGTGCCCTGATCCTCCAAGTAGAATTGGTAGACTATACTGTGTCAGAGCTAGAAGTGTGAATTTATGCTGGGTCTTAAAAGGTTGTTGTTGTGTTTTGTTTTTTTGAGACAGGGTTTCTTTGTGTAGCCCTTTCTGTCCTGGAACATACTCTGTAGACCAGGCTGGCCTCAAACTCAGAGATCTGCCTGACTCTACCTCCCAAGTGCTGGGATTAAAAGTATGTGCCACCACTGCCCGGTGGAAATTTTATATATATATACTCTTTTTTATGGTTTATTTAACTTTATTTTATGTGCATTGGTGTGAAGGTGTCAGATCCCCTGCAACTGGATCTTCAGACAGTTGTGAGCTGCCATGTGGGTGCTGGGAATTGAACCCGGGTCCTCTGGAAGAGCAGCCAGTGCTCTTAACCACTGAGCCATCACTCCAGCCCCCCGGTGGAAATCTTTTAAGATAAGGTAATCTTGAGTTTGAATTGATACTTTCAGTTCACATTCAGAACTAGGAAATCACCTCTTTAGATCTGGCCTCTGTTTTCTCTGCCTGAGCCTAGAGTTCTAGTTATTAGTGTTTGGTAAAGTTAGAGCATCACATGGATAAGCTTACGTCACCCCACAGTAGACATGCTTCGGCCTTAGAATAGTGTCTGATTAAATGAAGTGAATTTGTGTTGTTTTTGCTTTTGTTTCATGCTTGTTTTTTTCAGCTCAAAACAATGTAAGAAAATAGTAGCAGAAAGTACTGGAAGATAATAAGCAATAATATTAAAGTAGAAAGTTTGTCTAGAAAATAAATTTGACCAAGTGAAAAGTCTGTACAACAAAAAAATTACTGCAATTAAAGTAAAATCTCCATACATTCCCACTTGTGTGTCTAAGCTCTGAGTAGGGCCATCCAGGAAGACTTTCCTGGTGACTCAGCCAGCCCTGTAAACCTGCTCTGATGCTTCTGGGAGGTAGGGTGGGACTAGGGGTCACATTCTTTGCCGCTGAGAAATCTCTTATAGGGTACTTTTCATCCAAGGTTGTTTGATCTACAGGGCCCTGAGCCTGATGTCTGAACACCACAGCCGTTCTCCTAAGGAGCTGGTTGTGCAGACCGCTACTGCAAGCTTGAGAAGGTTATGTGGATAGACAGAGTCTTACTTCTTATTTGTCCTCATTGTCCTAGTCAGTGGCCTGTCTGCCCTGCTGAACCTATCCCCATCCTGCGTTCCTAGGAAAAGATCCTGTTACAGTTCGGGAACCACTGCTGATCCTAACTCATGTTGACTTGACATCACCCAAGTGGCCCTTCCTTGGCCTCTGCTTGGCGACTTGTCACTTCCATGCCCAATGCTACAATCACCATAACTGTATTTTTTTTGTTTTGTTTTGTTTTGTTTTTCTTTTTTGAGACAGGGTTTCTCTGTGGTTTTGGAGCCTGTCCTGGAACTAGCTCTTGTAGACCAGGCTGGTCTCGAACTCACAGAGATCCGCCTGCCTCTGCCTCCCAAGTGCTGGGATTAAAAGTGTGCGCCACCACCGCCCGGCTATCACTGTATTTTTAAAATTAGACTTCATCCAGTATATTATAAGCTACGTAAGCAAAGTTAGCACTTGATAAATTTCTGTGTGATTGTGTAGTTGAGTGGTTTGAAGACATGGTGGCTTTGATTTATATTAACTGTAGTTGCTTAAATTCAAGAAAAACTACCATTTTCTGCTTTATAAACCTATTGTTTAAAATGTTTTCTTTTTTCCAGGGGATATCCGACACCCAAAGCACGTCCAGCAGACTGACTTGGCTGCCACCCTAGCAATTGGACTTGGTTTGCCAATTCCTAAAGACAGTGTAGGGAGCCTTTTATTTCCAGTCATAGAAGGAAAACCCATGCGAGAACAACTGAGATTCTTACACTTAAACACATTACAACTTAGCAAACTATTGCAAGAAAATGTGCCATCATATGAGAAAGGTAAGGTAATTGTAGTTCTAACTTCTGTAAGGTCGTCGTGATCCCATGGGCCTTACGTTTTCCAGATGTTTTCTCGTGTGCAGTTTGTAGTGGGATACTTGGTAGTTGTCACTCTGTAATTATGAATACTACGTTCCTGTTTTCTTAGTCCCTCAACTGTCACTGTTTCAACACCCACAAATATAATTAAGCTATTTGAAATCTATACATTTATTAATTCAAGAAATATTTACCAAGTTTTTGTTTATGAACAAGGGACACCATGTTAGGAGTACTGGTGACACCAGATCTCTGTCCTCACAGAATCTTTCAGCATGAGGAAAACAAAAGTGACCAGAACCCTAGGAAAAGATTGCTCATGGGAGCATAGGTGGGTTGGTCTCCATAGAAAAGCCTAATCTTAGATTTAAGAGGGAGCTTTGTGGACTGAGGGTCAGAGGTTCAGGAGATGAGTTCAGAGATGTCATCAGAAGGCTGTGAGGCATTAGATGAGCTTTCGGTTTTGTCAAGGTGAAGGAGGATATGGCAGAGTTTTCTGCATTTGCAGAGGTTCTTCCGGGTCCCCTCTGGGAGTTCTGCCTTGTACTGTAGCAGAGCAAGCAAGGAACAGCTGTAGTGTTTTAGTGAGCCCCGCGTGGTGATGGAATTAGCAGTGGTACAATGGGATTGAATAAGGGGCAAGAAGACCCAAGGCCAAAGGAGCAGCTCCAGTTTCTCAGCATACAGTGTAAGAGTAGGTGACCATGCAGTAAGGTGGTCAGGACCTACTTTGTTAGTTTTCTGTTTCTGTGTTAAGACATCATGACCAAGGCAACGTACAGAAGAAAGTTCATGACCATCATGGCAGGGGACATGGCAGCAGGCAGCCAGGATGCTAGAGCAGTAACTCAGAGCTTACATCATGATCTACAAGCTTGAGGAAGAGAAAGCTAACTGGGGATGGTGAGGGCCCTTGAAATCTCACAGCCACCCTCAGTGACACCTCCTTCAACAAAGCCATATCTTCTCATAATTTCCAAACAATTCTACCAGCTGGGGACCAAGTATTAAAAGAATTTCAGTAAGGAGATCGCAAGCCGCTGTACTGATGCTGTAAAACAAAGGGGAATTGAGAGCTAACTATTGGTTCTCAGGATGTGGAGCCAGCAGTGATTGGGAGAGAGGCTGGTGGAATAGGTACAGGTAAGGGCAGTTGAGGATGAGAAAGGCAGACTGTGGTCCAAGCCGATGTTTGTCTTTTAGCTGGAGATACCAGGGGTCATTTCTGTGCCAATAGGAATGATCCCAGGAGAAGCATAAGCCTCTATGAGGCCCTTTATAGATCATCCAAGTATATTTCCAGTTGATTTACTCTGGTACGTCCAGCAGGTCACAGACTAGCACATCTGTCCCTGGTGCTCCTTCTCAAGTCTAGAGGAGGCACTTGTGTTTGAGGCAAGTTTTCTTCTCTATGTGTGGTGTACATCCAGTAGAGTGAGTACCATGGGTGTTACCTGTGGAAGACAGACCGTGTCTGACAGCTAGGAAATGACTGGGAGCCATATACAAGGGGCAGGAAGACTCCCTGAACAAGTCCTCAATCCAGTAGTCCAGGTGAGAGTTAGGGGTGAGGCGTGGCTTCGATGCACATAACTCTTATTCTTGATTTTTTTCCCACCTGAAATAACTGAAAGGCTTGTAAGATTTTTTTTGTTGGTTTGTTTGTTTGTTTGAGGGGTAGGAAAGTGTTGGTGTTTGTTTTTTTTTTCTTGTTTTAGGTATGGTGATGTTTTATTGTTTTTATTTTGATGTGTATATGTGGTGAAGGTTTTTTTTTTTGGTGGTTTTGTTTGTTCATTTGGTTGGCTTTGGTTTTTATTTGTATTTTTGGTTGTGGTGGTAGTTGGTTTTACAGTACTGGGAATTGAACTCTAACCCTTGCACTTGATAGGCAAATACTCTAGCTCTAAACTACATTTCTGTCCTTGAATTCTGTAGCTTAGGTTGACCTTCAGTTTGTGATCTTCCTGACTCAGCCTCTTGAGTAGCTGAGATTATTGGCATTAGCCACTAGGTTAGCCAGTTTTTTCATATTTTGCTGTTATTAGAAAATTTCTAATCTAGTAAAATTGCCAACAAAAAACAGCTACTAAGAATTGTTTGTTTTTTCAGAAATGTTAGGATAAAAAAATTAGGAACCGTGTTAAATAGAACGGAAACAAGTCTACAGGGATTAGGAGACATTTGGGGGGCTTCACTCCTGCGAGGCCTACCTATGTGTACACCGTCGTTACATTCTAAATCCCACAGCAAGGCCAACAGAATCTTCCACAACATCTAGTCAAATCTGATGCTTCTTGCCCCCTGTCTTTCAGTCTTTCAGTTCTAGTGGGAACCACTTTTTTTTTTCTTCAGGAATTTTGAACAATACGTTCATAGTGATTGGATGTTCCTTCCTAGTTCCTCATCTGGTTAATTCCTGGGCTTCCTTTACGGTCAGGTTATCAGACTATCCTTGCCTTCCAATCTAAAATCAATTGTTCTCTATTACCAGAAATTGTTCTCTATTACCAGAAATCTCTCCTATTCCCTCTTTTCCTTTATAGCATACTTTGTGACTAAAAATAATTTCTTTTGTGTGTTTTGCCCTCATGTATGTCTATGTGTGTGTGCATGCATTTCAGAAGCCAGAAGTAAAGGATGTTGGGTCACCTGGAACTGGAGTTCTATATGGTTGTGAGCTGCCACCTGGGTCTTGGGACTCAAACCCGGATCCACTGAAAGAGCAGCCAGAGCTCTTAACCACTGAGCCATCTCTCCAGCTTCCATTCCTCACAAATTGTTATCACGTGTCTATACCTACAACATAGTGCTTTGTTTACATTTGTTTGTGTTTGTGTGTTGTAAGGGAGAGGGCCCCTTGTTTGTCCTGGCCACCTGAGTAGCTTACACCCGAAATAACCACACAGAAACTGTATTAATTAAAACACTGCTTGGCCATTAGCTCTAGCTTCTTATTGGCTAACTCTTACATATTAGTTTAACCCATCTCCATTAGTCTGTGTATCGCCACGTGGCAGTGACTTACCAGAGATTCTAACCAGTGTCCATCTCAGATTGAAGATTCATGGCTTCTCTCCAACTCTGCATTCTTCCTCCCAGCATTCAGTTCTGTCTTCTCCACTTAAGTTCTGCCCTATCAGGCCCAAAGCAGTTTCTTTATTCATTAGCCAATGAAAGTAACACATGAACAGAAAAACCTCCCATATCATTTGTGCCTTCTGAATCAGAACGTAAGCAGACAGGAATTGTCCTGTTTATTCACCATTGTCTGTCTGTCTGTCTTTCTTTCTTTCTTTCTTTCTTTCTTTCTTTCTTTCTTTCTTTCTTTTAATTTGCAATCCATTGTGTTTCTTATTCAGGATGTGATAGCTAGGGACAGAGTCCGTGCTTAGGAAGTATTCATGTAGCTATATGAACAGGAACCCCAGGTTTCTATGACTCATTTTATAGTGGCTGTAAGATGTAACACAAATACCCTGTGTCTTTGTGGTTCATTTGTAGAGATGTGTAAACCTGTTGCGTATACACAGATAGATCGTAGTATACATAGACAGGTCTTTGTGGCTTACTCATGGAGGCTGTGGGTTATAGACACAGGTGCTCTATGTCTTTATGAGTCTTATGGAGGTTGTGGGGTATAGGTATAGGTACCACCAGTCTTCTATAGTTCACTTATAGATACTGTGGGGTATAGGCGTAGGTGGCCCAAGTCTCTGTGACTCCCTGGAAGAGAGACTGTATTATGAATAACAGGTCACTGTGGAGGCTTGGGGTATAAACATAGATACCCCTATTTTCCTGTGGCATACCCGTGAGGGCACCAGCCGTGAACTTCCTATCAGAGTTTAGAATAAAGCTTTCTGTCACTTTGTGACCTGAGCAAATGCCTTAATTCTAGCTCCGTTTCTCATCTGGAGAACAGGCACAGTTGTCTCATCCGTCCTTCGTGGGTCATTGCGGAAGTGCGCAAGCTGCTTAGGGTGACGCTGGCCAGTAACTTGTGACACCCAGCAGTAAGGAGAGGTGCCACCTGAAATGCTGAGGTTCTGTTCACGTTAAAATTGTGTCGTTGAACCCTTGTTCTCAGCAAGAGAATGCCTGCAGGGGTTCTTTTGCTGCTTTGAAGGTGAAGCAGGAGTTGCATTCACAGATCACTGCAGCACTGTAGGGAACGACAGCACGTGTGGCCCTGCTGGTGTATGAGGTGCATTTTAAAGAACAGAACATCTCAGGAGGAAAAGTCTTGTTCTTTAGACTCATATAGTCACAAGCAAGCACAACATAGTAAAGAGTAATAACCAGATCTGGAAAGAGGATTGTCAGCCCCTTGCCTCCAGCAGCATGCCTTTCAGAGCTAACGGAGAGGGGTAGCCGTGAGCCTGGAGCACTGTAAGGAAGAGCGGCTAGTGAAGGAAGCCAGTGTGAAGGCACAAGAATCAGCCTGTGCGGTGTATGGGCAGGATTCCTCACCGCACTGTCTACAGAGATGAGAAGGGCTCTGTGGAGCCAGGGCTGTTGTGCGTACGCTTCAGAAGAGAGGAGAGGTAAGATCACATGAGCAATGTAGAAAAAGTGTCTGGGCCAAGCTGTGGGTGCTTATTTCTGCCTATACTGTGTGTGCTGAGTGCCCAAGCCCTGGCTGTGTTGGCTTAGGTGGATTACATCATCAGCTGTCACAGTATTACCGACGTGTAGCTGACCCTTCCTGCCTAGGAACAGATCGCCTTCCATAGGTATCAGTTCTAAAGACTATGCCAGGAATAAGCGAATGCACTAAAATTATAAGTGTGTATAATCCTTTTGTCTGATAGATCCTGGATTTGAGCAGTTTAAAATGGCAGAAAGGTTGCATGGAAATTGGGTCAAGCTACACTTGGAAGAAAACCATTCAGACGTCCTGCTTGGCCTGGGGACCAAAGTCCTCAGGCAGTACCTGGGTGCCCTGAAGACCCTGAGCCTGTCTCTGAGCACTCAGGTGGCTCACTATGACATCTACTCCATGGCAGTCGGGACTGTCGTGGTTTTGGAGGTACAGACACTTGTATTGTCATGGTTTGTGTGTTAAATTGATTTCACAACTCAGCTAAAACACGATGGTTTTAAATGTATATATCATTACTTCTAAGCATGATAGTGTTATGTCTCTAATCCTAGAATTCAGGCTACTAAGACAGAGGGAAGTCATGCCAGCCTGGGCTACAACAAGACCCCGTGTCTAAAAAGAGCATTGATATACCATGGAAAATAGGAATGTTCTTTGTTCTTCCAGAGATGAAACTATAAATCAAGCTATGTAGTTTTAGTAAAAAACTAAAACTAATTTTTCCTTGGGTCTTTTTGTTGTTGTTATAAGTGGAACAGGATGGGCTCATTTGACGATGCCTGACCTTCCATAGACACTCTCGATCTTCTTCTGTTTCAGGTTCTCACTCTGTTCCTCCTTAGCACCCCACATGTGCTGTGCAGGAAGGATGAGCTGGATGTCCCCCTGTTGTCTCCCGTGTCTTCCCTGCTCTTTTATTTGTTATTTCTGGTTCTCTCGGCCGTTCATGTCCTGGTGTGCACCTCGTCTGAGAGCTCATGCTACCTCTGCAGCCTCCCGTGGCTGGCGGCAGGGGCTGTGATGGTGCTGGCGGCTGCACTGCTCTGTGCGATTCTGTCTGCTCTCATCAGGATGGTCGTCGACGGCACTCTGCTGAAGAAGGTACGGCTGTGGTCCTTGTGGGTGGGCTTTTGCTGTGTTTTCCAGCTAATCTTTCATTAATAAGAAATTGGCTGAAAATCTTGTGTATACTAGTCTTCCAGTGCTGGAGATGCCTTGGAAAGACCACACACCAAGTGAGCTGTAGGAGAAAGAGCTAAGCAGCCCTTCCCAGGCTTCTGAGCGCATTGGCTCATGATATTCTGTTGGGTAGTCAGGTCACAGGCTTTTATTCTCAGCTGGAAAGAGCTGGACTGGAGCAGAGTTATAATAGGGTTTCTGGATGTGGAAGAAAGGGAACATGTGTAGAAAGCTTTATGGACGGTGAACAGTGGGACACGCAGGAGGCTTCTGAGGAAGCTTGGTCCACTATTGGTCTGTTCTGCCTCACAGAACTTTCTTTTCAAGGCTTATATTTTCCTGTGAAATTCTTGGGTTTTGGTATGACGCCTTTATTAGGTAGGTGACAGTAACAGAGCAGTGTGAAAGAGATACATGGGCATGGTAGAGTCCACGGTACCCAGGTACGTGGGCGTGGTAGAGTCCACGGTACCCAGGCACGTGGGCGTGGTAGAGTCCACGGTACCCAGGCACGTGGGCGTGGTAGAGTCCACGGTACCCAGGTACATGGGCGTGGTAGAGTCCACGGTACCCAGGCACGTGGGCGTGGTAGAGTCCACGGTACCCAGGCACGTGGTTGTGGTAGAGTCCACGGTACCCAGGCACGTGGGCGTGGTAGAGTCCACGGTACCCAGGCTCCTGGGCGTGGTAGAGTCCAGGTACCCAGGTACATGGGCGTGGTAGAGTCCACGGTACCCAGGTACGTGGGCGTGGCAGAGCCCACGGTACCCAGGCACGTGGGCGTGGCAGAGTCCACGGTACCCAGGCACGTGGGCGTGGTAGAGTCCACGGTACCCAGGCACGTGGGCGTGGTAGAGTCCACAGTACCCAGGCACGTGGGCGTGGTAGAGTCCACGGTACCCAGGCTCCTGGGCGTGGTAGAGTCCACAGTATCCAGAGCCTGGAATTGAGAAGCTGTGCAGTAACTCCAGCTCTCATCCAGTATACTCTGTCCTCTCCTCTTCCCAGCACAGGGCTTTTAAGGGTCTCCTGCTGTGTATCTGGATCTAGGCACAGTCTCCATGTATGTTTGCATCTTTAGGGCCTGTTTGGATTCGTGGTGTTTCTCTGGGTGCCTTACTATACGTAGTTATTAGCTATCAGAACGATAAGTAACAACAAGAATTTCATATTGAACTGGGGTGTATGACGGTGCACACGTGGAGGTCAGAGGACAGCTTGTGAGAGTCAGTTCTCTCCTCCCACATACGGGTCCTGAGGATAGGACTCAGGTATAGGCGGCAAGTGCCTATACCTGCTGACCCTCATCAGCCCTCGACTGTTGTTAAGTTACTAATTTGTGTTGGTCAGTCTTTCATCACGATGACAAGATATCTGAGATCAACAATTTAAGGGAGGGAAGATTTACAGCTCATTTCAACAGTGTCAGCCTGTATCTGGCTGGCTCCATTACTGTGGGCCTGTGTTGGGATGGAAACATCACATGGGAAAGGCTTGGCTGGAAAGAGCTGTTTACTCGTGGCAGCTAAGAAGCAGAGAGAGGAAAGAAGGGAGAATGGAGTTAGCTCCTTCTCGTTCTAATCACCTTTTTGAGCCCCCCCCCCCTTGGTGAGGGAAGTACTTCATATCTAAATCATAACATAATTGAAGAGATAGTGTTCTGTTGCCATTTCAGCCGAAGTAACCATTATAGTGGGAACTATGTGATCCTGGGAGATTGATGGCATGCAGGGAACATGACAGCTGGGCCAGGATCTTCTGGGCAATTCTTTTATTTATTTATTTATTTTTTTTGGTTTTTCAAGACAGGGTTTCTCTGTAGCTTTGGTGCCTGTCCCGGAACTAGCTCTTGTAGATCAGGCTGGCCTCGAACTCCCAAAGATCTGCCTGCCTCTGCCTCCCAAGTGCTGGGATTAAAGGCGTGCGCCACCACCGCCCGGCCCTTCTGGGCAATTCTTATACACAGTCACTGTGTTGAGGGCCTGCTTTCAGTCTCTGACACTGAGCTTGGGACTTAGAGTCCAGGACTGACATGGTATGTCCATGTCCTCGTGGACCTCCTCTGGGCTGCGCTGCAGGAGAGGGCCCGGTGCTTCCCATGCAGGGGCTTCCTTCCACAGTAGACGATCTGGGTTGGATGGGAAGACAGCAAGTGTCTGTCACGAGGCCTTTTCACTGTGGGCCAGGGACTGTGCAGGGTGATGGATAAAATTTCCAGGTTATCCTTCAGAAACTGTATTTCCTTCTAACAGAGTGCATCTCATCCCAGCTCAGGATGGTCAGAGGTGGACCTCCTCCTTCTTCTGGGCACAGTGGGCCACGTCCTGAGCCTGGGAGCCAGCAGCTTTGTGGAGGAAGAACATCAGACCTGGTACTTCCTTGTTAACACTCTGTGCCTGGCTCTGAGTCAGGAAACCTGTAGGAGTTACTTTCTGGGAGATGACTGTGAACCTCAGCATCGCTTCCATGTTGAACAAGAGTGTGTGGACATACTTGCTTATACCCGGAAGGACAGCACAAGCTATAGTACCCCTGAGCCTGACAGAAAGGGTAAAGGGGTCTCCCTTTCCGAAACAAAAGGAAGCAGCAAATGGTGGGCAGTGCTGGCAAGTCCCTGGCTGGTGCTGATTTGCTGCCGGCTGCTGAGGTCCTTGAACCAGACAGGGGTGCAGGGAGCTCACCGGCCTGACTTCAGCCACTGGCTTACCAGGTGAGCATGACCAATGGACTGAAACTATCTGTAGCTGAATGGCCTTCCTTTTCTGCATTGTGTCCTTTTAAAGATAAAGACTAAGATAATACTTGAGATATAAAGAAATAGAAAATATACCTCATGAAGTTAAAAAGAGGCTCACTTAATAGATTTGATTTATTAATGTGGAATCAGAGTAATTGTTAATGATTGAGACCCTGTGAGTTTTGAAACGATCATTGTGCAAAAGATGTAATTCTGGGGTCAAGTCCATGGTGGCTCATTCTATACTGCTGCCCATGGACAAGAGGACAAGGTCAGTAGGCAGAAGGCTGTGGTCTCTGGAGCATCTTTGCCTTCTGTTCTCCCTTCTCAACAGTCATGCCTCTCTCTCTCTCCACCCTTAGAAGGAAAAGTGTATAGCATAGCAGGTCTCTCAATATCCCCCGAGTCTTCTGCTGAGGCTGCAGAGCCAGGAAGAGATATAGATGGGGTAGATGGAGGGTCTTAAGAAGAGACTTGAAGTAAAAGGAAGGATCTGAGTCTGACAAAGTCAAGACCAGACTGTCTTGATTTTTAATTGTCTGGCAACAAAGATTCAAGCTGAAGTAAAAGAACAGCAAATGAGAATGTTCAAAGGAACAAACAGTTTCAGGACTGCATAACATTGTAGTGCAGAGTGTAGTGCTCCTGCTAGTGCTTGGGAAGTCTCAGGTGGATACTGTTGGGACTTTGTATCTGCTTGGAGGAGAAACAGGCAAATGGTGCTCCCAAGACCTTACAAGTTCACAGTCAACCTGGATGTGGGCATCAAAGAACAGTGACTCAGAGAATTCCCCTAACTTTCATAATCTCACAGTTACAGCTGGCATCTTTGTGGACTCAGCCATTTGCCTGTACAACAGCCCTGGAGAAACAGCACAGTGTGGTCCTCACTTTGCAGTTCAGGGAGGAAAGAGGGCACAGGGCCTGGTAATAGGCCATATCTCCTCAGCCAGGTCTTAGAAGAACATAATGGACTCTGTTTTGTTTTTCTGGAAAATTGAAGCATTTGGTTCATGTGTGTCCTGCATACCTTCTCAATTGTACTGCTTCCTGCACCCTGTTTTTTTTTCTTTCTTTCTTGAATTCCTGGGCCATTCAAGTTACAGAGAGCCATTTTATAAACCCTATTAGCTGTCCACTCCAAAGCTGTTTTAATACCATTTTCTGTGGTGATATACAGCACTCTAGTGGGATATCTAGGGTGTTCAGTGTGGGGCACAGCAGAGACCTCCAGGGTGAGACCTCCTCCAGGGTGAGACCTCCAGGGTGGGACCTCCTCCAGGGTGAGACCTCCAGGGTGAGACCTCCTCCAGGGTGGGACCTCCTCCAGGGTGAGACCTCCAGGGTGAGACCTCCTCCAGGGTGAGACCTCCTCCAGGGTGAGACCTCCAGGGTGAGACCTCCTCCAGGGTGAGACCTCCAGGGTGAGACCTCCTCCAGGGTGAGACCTCCAGGGTGGGACCTCCTCCAGGGTGAGACCTCCAGGGTGGGACCTCCTCCAGGGTGAGACCTCCTCCAGGGTGGGACCTCCTCCAGGGTGAGACCTCCTCCAGGGTGGGACCTCCTCCAGGGTGAGACCTCCTCCAGGGTGAGACCTCCTCCAGGGTGAGACCTCCTCCAGGGTGAGACCTCCTCCAGGGTGGGACCTCCTCCAGGGTGGGACCTCCTCCAGGGTGGGACCTCCTCCAGGGTGAGACCTCCTCCAGGGTGGGACCTCCTCCAGGGTGAGACCTCCTCCAGGGTGGGACCTCCTCCAGGGTGAGACCTCCTCCAGGGTGAGACCTCCTCCAGGGTGGGACCTCCTCCAGGGTGAGACCTCCTCCAGGGTGAGACCTCCTCCAGGGTGAGACCTCCTCCAGGGTGAGACCTCCTCCAGGGTGGGACCTCCTCCAGGGTGGGACCTCCTCCAGGGTGAGACCTCCTCCAGGGTGAGACCTCCTCCAGGGTGAGACCTCCTCCAGGGTGGGACCTCCTCCAGGGTGGGACCTCCTCCAGGGTGGGACCTCCTCCAGGGTGAGACCTCCAGGGTGGGACCTCCTCCAGGGTGAGACCTCCTCCAGGGTGGGACCTCCTCCAGGGTGGGACCTCCAGGGTGAGACCTCCTCCAGGGTGAGACCTCCTCCAGGGTGAGACCTCCTCCAGGGTGGGACCTCCTCCAGGGTGAGACCTCCAGGGTGAGACCTCCTCCAGGGTGAGACCTCCTCCAGTGTGGGACCTCCTCCAGGGTGAGACCTCCTCCAGGGTGAGACCTCCTCCAGGGTGAGACCTCCAGGGTGGGACCTCCTCCAGGGTGAGACCTCCTCCAGGGTGAGACCTCCTCCAGGGTGAGACCTCCAGGGTGAGACCTCCTCCAGGGTGAGACCTCCTCCAGGGTGAGACCTCCAGGGTGGGACCTCCTCCAGGGTGAGACCTCCTCCAGGGTGGGACCTCCTCCAGGGTGAGACCTCCTCCAGGGTGAGACCTCCAGGGTGAGACCTCCTCCAGGGTGGGACCTCCTCCAGGGTGAGACCTCCTCCAGGGTGAGACCTCCTCCAGGGTGAGACCTCCTCCAGGGTGAGACCTCCTCCAGGGTGAGACCTCCTCCAGGGTGAGACCTCCTCCAGGGTGAGACCTCCTCCAGGGTGAGACCTCCAGGGTGAGACCTCCTCCAGGGTGAGACCTCCTCCAGGGTGGGACCTCCAGGGTGAGACCTCCTCCAGGGTGAGACCTCCTCCAGGGTGGGACCTCCTCCAGGGTGAGACCTCCTCCAGGGTGAGACCTCCTCCAGGGTGAGACCTCCTCCAGGGTGAGACCTCCTCCAGGGTGAGACCTCCTCCAGGGTGAGACCTCCTCCAGGGTGAGACCTCCTCCAGGGTAGGACCTCCGCCTGGGTGGGACCTCCTCTGGGGTGAAGCCTCTGGTTTTAAATCATCTCTCCGTGTCCTGACAGTCACAACTGTCTTATGCCATTTTCTGGTTTGTTTTTCTTTTTTCTTTCTTTTTTTGTTGTTATTGTTGTTCTCTCTCTCTCTCTCTCTCTCTCTCTCTCTCTCTCTCTCTCTCTCTCTCTCTCTCCCCCTTCCCCTCGGTGCCTCCCCCTCCCCGTGTGTGTGTTTTGAAACAAAGTCTTGCCCTGTATCCCCAAGCCTGACCTCAAACTTGTGATCTCATTTGTCAAGATTACAGATGTATATCACCATGCCCAGTTTTGTTCACATTTTCTAAAATCTTTTCTCATTTCTATGTATATCTTTCCAGAATATGTATTTAACAACTATTAGCTATCGAAGCTTTATGAGCATAGCTGTAAATAACATAAGGGAGCCAGCCTTGCCCGAATTCTTTTACACGTAGCACCTGTGCACCTCCGCTCAGCGGGACAGCACCTGTCAGAAGCTAGGGCCGAGAGACTTGAGGTCATGGGAGAACAGTAGAGCCAGGATGAGCACGAAGCAAGGCAAGGACTGGAGGACAGAGCTGTTTGTACCTAATGCCAGCATCTGGCCATCTTGAGAGTAAGAAGTGAGTGAGATCTCAGCATGGTCGTCTTTGTGACATTTAAGAACTCGTTTTGTTTTCTGGCTTTCTAGAAAAATCATCTGATTGTAATTCTTTAAAAACCCTTCAATATCCACAATTCTGTTGGTGTAATTTGGACATCTTCTGTCTTATTTCAGCTCTGATCACAAAGCTCAACTCTCAGGCCTGGCTGCCCTTTCTCTGGTTGTGATCTTCATGTTGGTTCAAAATGGATGTTCCCTTGTATCTAAGGCAGCCTTAGCCCTGGGGCTGCTGGGTGTCTTCTGCTATAGGGCAGCCACTGGGATTGTGCTGTTTCCATGGCAGCCAGACAACAAAAGCATTTCAAAGTAAGTGAACTAGAGACCAAAGTTTGCTTTTATATATTTCAGTGTTTTCTGTACTAAAAAATGCCATGCTAATCTTTACGATAGTGGGGTTTATTTTTTTAAGTAATTTGTTATTTTGTGTGCATTGGTGTTTTGCATGTAGCTATATCCATGTGAGGAAGCCACATCCCCTAGAATGGAGTTACAGATCGTTGTGAGCTGCCTTGTGGGTGCTCTTAACCTGTAAGCCATCTCTGCAGACCCTGGAGTGTAGTTTTTATTTTTATTTTATTTTATTTTTTTTAAAGATTTATTTATTTTGTATAGTGTTCTGCCTGCATATATGCCTGCAGGCCAGAAGAGGGCACCAGATTTCATTACAGATGGTTGTGAGCCACCATGTGGTTGCTGGGAATTGAACTCAGAACCTCTGGAAGAACAATCAGTGCTCTTAACCTCTGAGCCATCTCTCCATCCCGAGTGTAGTTTTTATTAATAGTGGTTTCACTTGCAACTATTGTATCCTGGCCAAGAAAACGGTAGTGAACCACTTTGTTAGCACTCTTGGGAGAAAAATAATTTAGAAGTAAGCTCATTGTACTTATTTTTAATTAATAAATAAATTAAGGCCTAGGACTGATGAATGAAGTGATAAATGAGTTAACAGCAACCTTCATTTACTAGGATTTAGTCTTGCTAAGTTGAGCTGTGACTTACATAGCAGGGACAGTAATAGTGTGGATACTCCCAGCATCTGGGAAAGGAAGCTGGCTTTCCTGTGTTACTCCTGTAAGGCCAAGGAGCTCCTGTTGTGCAGATCAAGAGGGCTAACCATGAGTCTGGTGTCCGTGATAGAACTACAGGTGACTGGACAGGGCTGCAGAGCGTGGCTAGCCTTCTTGGTGTGGTTATATCTGTTCTCAAAAGTACCGAGAATACAGCAGAGGGGCCATCGGAAGTAAGATGCCCTCATGTTCTTTGAAGCATCATTTGCAGTTGAAGGAATAAATAATTTGTCGTTGTCCAGCAGTAGTGGGACAACCCTCACAGATATGTTGAAGCCCTGTGGTGGGATCTTGTAGCCATGAGGTAGTAAGTTTTCATAGAGCACAGAAGGGTGGTAAAGCAATAGGCAGACTCTTACTTGAGTCCAACTTACCAAACTCTTTTTGTATATGACTTAAGTTGATTAAATATTGTCATATTTAGGAGCCAAGGTCATATATAGGTTGTGGCCTTCCTTTTTACTCACTTGAGTACCTCACAGAATCTAGGGTTAACAAGTGCTGAGAGCTGAGGGCTGTAGCCAGAAGCTTAGGGGCGTACCAGGAAACATCTCTGTGTCTGCAGCAGGGGCCAGCAGGGTGGTGGCCTTCAATGAGGCAGAAAGCCGCGGGGAACATGAAGAAGATGGTGGTTGAGACTGGGGACATTTTGTAGAGACAAAGTCTGTTCTTGGCTTTGTAGTCTGGAACTGTGGGCAAATGGTTGCATATTACATTTGGGGCTTTGTTTAATCTCCAAGTGCAGTGTGTGCGTGCATTTCTTGTTTTCGCCATGTCTGTCCTTGATTTCTGCATCATTCATCTCAAGACTGTGATCCCCTTACTTTCTTCTCTGCTTATGAGCAGCTTGGCTTTTATAGACGATGAGAAGAAAGCCAGTGCCTTTCCTCTCAGCATGCTCTTTCTGTCTGTAAAATGCATCCATTCCTCACCCTGTCTATCTTGATTTTTAAAAATGCACTGGTTTCAGATCCACCTGGTTCCTAAACTGATCAAATTCTGAATTCATCTTGGACCCTGACCTATCTGGTTCTGCATTTACTGTGAGTCAATATTCACCAATTAGTCACGACCCTTTCTCTTGACCCTTTCCTTTCTTCCCTTTCTGAAGCCCAAGCATGTCTAGGATTGAAAGTCAAAGTCCTAGGAATGAGAAGCACTGACTGGTGAGGTCTGGGGACTCATTTGGATGCTCTTTCTGTTACTCTTTCCTGTCCAGTGGCCTGGGATTATCTGCTGGGAGAGGGCTTCTTCTGTGAAACCCTTATTGGCCATATGTTTGCTGCATTCTATACCTATAAAGGGACCTGTTGTTAGCTTTTATACCGGGACCATACACCCCTTTATATGGTTACACTGCATTCTGTCCTATAAAGGGACCTGTCGTTAGTCTTTATACCGGGACCATACACCCCTTTATATGGTTACACTGTCCCACGTGTCACACAGTTTCAACACTGCATTAAAATGATCATAATAAATGGGGATTTTTATAGTACACAAAGTGTTGGATGACAGCATGATACAGGAAATCCATTTTTAAAACCGGTATACTGCTGTTGCTATTTTATTTAAAATTCATTGTCTGTGCATCATGTATGTGAAGAAGGCATTGAATCCCCAAAACTGGAGTTACAGTTGTGAACCTCCATGTGGGTGCTGGGAAATCAAACCTGTTTTGTTTTGTTGTTTTGTTTGTTTTAAACAGGATCTCAATATGTAGCCTGGGCCTGGAATGCACTATGTAGATCAGGCTGGCCTCAAACTCACAGACTGTCTGTCTCTGTCTTTACCTCCTGACTGCTGGAATTAAAAGTATTCCACCATTAATCTTAAAGTATATAAATACACCATTTATAAAATATTTTGAAAATACCATGTATTAGGAATATATATTAAAGAAGATGAAATTATTAGACATAGTCTTATAACTTGTATCCTTTATATACTTAAATTAAGTGTTAAGATACTTAGTTCATAACAGTGTTTAATATTACTGCTACTACTTAATATTACTAAGCATTACTATGTGCCAAATCCTTCATATCTATTTTTTTACACATATATAATTCCTAGGATAACCCTTGTGATGTGTAGGAACCACTTTCTGTTTCACACACAATGAAGTTGTCAGAGCGTTAATTGTTCAAACAGCAGAACTTGTGAGCCGCAGAGACCACTGCATGCTGACATTGCCCATCTTATACACGTCAACCTGCAAGTTCTTTTTAAATCCATTTATTTGCAATAGAACATGCTGAATTGCAGTTAGCATTTTGAACTTAGGCAATTTCCGATACTCAGGTCTTGGACTGTCACAATGGTTTTTCATTTAACTGTGCAAAGTGGATTAGTGATTTTCTTGGCATATTACAAGGGTATAGCTCTGGTTTTGCAGTCGGGTGATCCTTGGACCATATAAGCAAGTTTTCCCCCAAACTTCATCAGGACAGTACATTCCAACATATGCCTGTTGGCCTAACTGGCTGTTCCTTAAAGGCACACAGGTAGAAGTAGACATGCCTTTTGTTTGTTTAAAGTAGTCACAGCTTGTCTAGTTATACTGGCACATTCAGGCATTCTCTAATTAGATACATCTTTTAATGGAAAAGTATGTACTTGAATTTTTTTAGATAGTACAAATGAATCTAACATGTTTTGCTTTTTTTTTTAGGGGCATTATTGAAGCTCGTTTTGTTTATGTATTTGTCCTTGGCATTCTGTTCACGGGTACCAAAGGTTTACTGAAAGCACAAGTCATTGCAACAGACTTCAAAACCAGGACTGTAGGTTTGTGGGAGATACATAGTGGACTAGTTCTTCTGGCAGCTTTGCTCTTGAGACCACATAATCTTCCAGTGTTAGCGTTTAGCCTCTTGATTCAGACTATAATGACTGAGTTCATCTGGAAACACCTGAGACATGATGCAGCCAAGATCACTGTAATGCATTATTGGTTTGGTCAAGCATTCTTCTATTTTCAGGTAGGTGTTTGTTATTATCGTGGATAGAGGGCTAGTAACTTTTTATGTCACGTATCTTTAGTTTTTCTTTCTGAAAATGTAAGATGGAAAGTTGTATCTGTTCAGTGAAAGAACTGAAAATGTGGATTTTATTAGATAGAGTACAGTTTGTCATTTAAAAAAGGGCATGCTTGACCAGGTGTACTGGTGCACGCCTTTAATTCTAGCATTGGGGAGGCAGAGGCAGGGAGATCTGTGAGTTGGAGGCCAGCTACAAGTACAGAGTGAGACCTGTCTCAAAAAAAAAAAAAACAAAAAACAAAAAGACATGCCCTATGTAGATGCATATAGATATCTATAAGACAATGGGTTGTTGCTTTGCAGGAAGGATTAGGTAGGAATTGATTTATTACAAATGGTAAAGGAAATACATTAAGTCTTTTGTGTGTTCTGTTTGGGGAATGTGCAAAGGTTCTTCCTGTACCTTTGCCCCTGGTCTCAAGGCTGTCCACGCTGGGAACCACTGAGTGTCTCCACAGTTAGTCCTCTAAGGCCTTGAGGATCACAGGACTTCTTCCTTGTATTTAAAAATCCATCATCAGAAACCCAAGCCTGTTTTGTTGTGTAGAAAGGTATTTGGGCAGATAGTGGGCCTTAGAAGGCAACCCCAGGGAGGTGTTTATCACCTTAGATTCCTTCACAGCTCTGCTTTACCTCCTCTGTGTACACTGACTGCTTCTCTTTATCTGTCTTGTCCTGATAGGTCTATCTCCTCCCTGTGTTCCATTTTGCTCTTGGCTTCATATGTCTCCAGCCTTACCCGTGAATCAGGTCTAGGTTGTATGACTTGTCCTTTGTCCTCTTGTCACCAAAGGCCAAGAGTGTTTGGATTCAGTTACAGGAATCTATAATTCCTTAAGTACTATGACCAGCCCAAGACCAGCTCTGGGCTGTTTGCTGTGGTGATCTGGCCCTCCTGACTCTACTCTGGTCTCCCCCACGAACCAGCAGAACTCGCCTCTAATAGACTCAAGACCAGTGAATAGCTTGGGCACACAGATATAATTGGTAGGATATAGGGAGTCATCAGCCTGTGCACTCTGTGGCATTTCAGCAGGATTGGGCTATAGCTAACCTTTTGGCTGCTGTAGAAAAGTGGGTATTCAGTGAGCAATTACCAGTATGGCAGTATCCAGGATGTGTCCTGTGGGCCTCTGAGGACCACACACACCATCCTTGAGCAGAGGTCCTGAAGGAAAGGTCCATGCACTTGTCCTGAGAGCAGTTGATATGTCTGGAGGAAGGTGTGAGATTTCTGTAATAAGTCAAATTGAAGCATGCAAAATTCTTCAAAAGATTCATCTGTATAGGTTATTTTCTACCCCTTCTCGGGTCTGGAGAGCCAGCCCAGTGATGACTGTCTGTGACCAGTGCCCTTGCTCCTCTGGTCATGTATCCATGCTCACATGTGGAAAGAGCAACCTTGTTCTTCTGTGTTCCAGGGTAACTCAAACAACATTGCCACCATTGACATTTCAGCAGGCTTTGTGGGCTTAGACACCTACATGGAACTTCCAGCCACATTCCTCACGGTGTTTGGGACCTACGTGGGGCCTGTGCTTTGGGCCAGCCACCTCGTGCACTTCCTGAGCTCAGAAACAAACAAGTAAGGCACTTACTCTGTCTCTCAGAACAAATGTGATTGCAGATTGTCGGGTTTTAAGAATAATAACATTGTTTTATTTACAAGGCACTTGAGCTCAAAAAGTTAGAAGATCTTTTTTATTGATTTTCTTTTCCTTACATAGGAAATGTAGTTCATGGATCAAAGGCCTCAGTCAGGTCTAAAGGACTCTATCGATGGGGGTCTCAGTTTTTCTGTTCAAACCACACAAGAAGAAAAATACCGTAAAGAAAGCCATGTAGCAAGACCAGACAAGGAGCAAAGCCAGATACCACTGGCAAAGGCAAGAAAAGTGCAGTCTGGAGATCACTGAGGTCAGCAGGAGGAGATGTCCCATGGCAAGAGACACTCTTGTAACCACAGCCAGGAAATGGGAATGGGACGGAGATTCCACACTCAGCTCTGAGCCACTTACATTCTGAGGGCAAGGAGACAAAAGACATGGACTCTTGTTCTCCAAAAAACCCTTTTGGTGATCCAGAAGGAATACGCTAGGCATAGTTGCTGGCTGTACAGGTTCTGAGTCAGTCACCATCTGCCTGAGCCAGTCTAGGCTCTTGTGCCCTCCAGCAGCGTGGAGGCCCTTCCCAGGATCCAGCTTGCTCAGGTTGGGGTATATATAGCTCTTCGGGCTCATCCAGCGTGCTCCAGCCTGCCCCTGCCTATTTTCTCTACAGTGTCCTCCTATTTCATTTTTGCTTCAGTTGTTGGTTTGTGTGTTGTTCCTCTCTGAAAAAAGGCTTCATCAGAGGCCCATAGTTGTCTAGAGGTTCACAGCCACTGCTAGTAACCATATGTTCTTGGATCCAGGTGTGCACATGTATTCTCAATGTGCCTGAATCATAGAAAACTAGCCTCTTTCTGTGACATGGACCAGCCTCTCACACACTGAATGGGCGTGCTTCTACCAGCCAGAACCTCTTCTGTTTTACTGTGATTTACTGTGTTTTACTGTGTCCTAGTCTTTTCATGCCCCTTATCCCAGGCTTAGAGGTGAAGTTGAGACTTCCATGTTTCCATTCCCTCTTCCTGGTTGTGATTAGAAGAACGGCTCTTGTGGTGGCTGTCAGGGGTGACTCCTCTCGGGGTGTCTCCAGGCTCTTGTGGTGGCTGTCAGGGGTGACTCCTCTCGGGGTGTCTCCAGGCTCTTGTGGTGGCTGTCAGGGGTGACTCCTCTCGGGGTGTCTCCAGGCTCTTGTGCTGACTGTCAGGGGTGACTCCTCTCGTGGTGTCTCCAGGCTCTTGTGGTGGCTGTCAGGGGTGACTCCTCTCGGGGTGTCTTCAGGCTCTTGTGGTGACTGTCGGGGGTGACTCCTCTCGGCGTGTCTCCAGGCTCTTGTGGTGGCTGTCAGGGGTGACTCCTCTCGGGGTGTCTCCAGGCTCTTGTGCTGACTGTCAGGGGTGACTCCTCTCGTGGTGTCTCCAGGCTCTTGTGCTGACTGTCAGGGGTGACTCCTCTCGGCGTGTCTCCAGGCTCTTGTGCTGACTGTCAGGGGTGACTCCTCTCGGGGTGTCTTCAGGCTCTTGTGGCTGTCAGGGGTGACTCCTCTCGGGGTGTCTCCAGGCTCTTGTGCTGACTGTCAGGGGTGACTCCTCTCGGGGTGTCTTCAGGCTCTTGTGGTGACTGTCGGGGGTGACTCCTCTCGGCGTGTCTCCAGGCTCTTGTGCTGACTGTCAGGGGTGACTCCTCTCGGCGTGTCTCCAGGCTCTTGTGCTGACTGTCAGGGGTGACTCCTCTCGGGGTGTCTTCAGGCTCTTGTGGCTGTCAGGGGTGACTCCTCTCGGGGTGTCTCCAGGCTCTTGTGCTGACTGTCAGGGGTGACTCCTCTCGGGGTGTCTTCAGGCTCTTGTGGTGACTGTCGGGGGTGACTCCTCTCGTGGTGTCTCCAGGCTCTTGTGCTGACTGTCAGGGGTGACTCCTCTCGGGGTGTCTCCAGGCTCTTGTGCTGACTGTCAGGGGTGACTCCTCTCGGGGTGTCTTCAGGCTCTTGTGGTGACTGTTGGGGGTGACTCCTCTCGGCGTGTCTCCAGGCTCTTGTGCTGACTGTCAGGGGTGACTCCTCTCGGCGTGTCTCCAGGCTTCCTTGCTTACTCAGTGGTCTGTAGGCTGCACACCCCTGTTGCTGTCAGTGTTGTCTGTGGCTCTGCTTCTCCTCTGGCTTCATCCTTGGCTTCTTTCATGGGTTTGTCCTCAGTCCATCCTGTCCGCTTACTTCCTAGACTAGCTCTGAGATCTCCAAGTTCATGTCTAGCCCAGGCTCACTTATTGGCTCTAGAGTCATATCTGACCTCCTATTGGCACCTCCATGGAGGGACCCAGATAGCACCAAACTCAGCAGGTTCAAACTAGAATGACCCACTGGTTCACTGGTGCTGCATTTCCCTCAGGTAGAGGTGCTCAAGCTCTGGTTATTAGCTCAAATGTCACTACAGAAAGCTCTCAAAAGCTGGACAAGAAACTGTGGTGGTCTCAGCCAAAAGAGAAACATCCTCCTATGCAAACCACATTTGGGTTATGAAGAAAAACAAAGCAAACTGATACTCTGCTTTTCAGGGGAGAAAGCTGTAAATTCCCTGTAGATGTTCTATGCCTGCACTTGGATGCAGCCTATAGAAAGTTCGTCTTAAATTATATAACCCACACATGAGGCTACGGGTCAGAATCTGGTAGTGGTGGTTGCTATAAACTGCCTGCTTGCAGTAATGCCGAAATCCTGTGCTGATGTTATGGGAGGAATATGCATAATATTCTACATGGACAATTCTAAAAACTGCTCCACACGGCAACGCCGCGTAGACACCCACTGTACCATGTGCTTACATGTTGGGTAAGGAAAACTACATTGGCAGAGCATTGCCTCAGCACGGACACCCTCTTTACGCTCCCTGGACAGGGCAGCCAGAGCCCTTTATCCAAGGCTTGTGCCGAGTCCTTACTTTTTGGTACACTGTTCGTGAGGCATTTGCAGTCAGTCACTTGGGTTGTGACAAGTAGGAGCTAGCAATTCAAGCCTGAGGTGTAAAACAGGAAGTGCTGGAGATACCTATATGGAGGGGATCAAGTCTGGTGTAACCGTTGGGGAACTAAACAGGAGAAAATGTGCCACGACCGAGATGAGAAGCCAGTGAAAGCTGAGGTGGTGTTGAAGAGAGGTTAGCTCAAGCCATCCACTGGCAACACTGTTTGAGAAGGCAAGAAGTCCGGTGCTCAGAACCAGGTTTGTGTTTTGGCCGCTGAGTAGCTGTTGGTGCCCAACACCGGATAATGAGCATGGAAACAGGTGTTTAGGAGGCTGTCCTAAAATGGCGTCCTGATCAACAGGACAGAACACACCTTACAGAACACACCCAGGTGCACAAATGCACAGACAACCATGTGCACAAACTTGTCACTCTGCCTCTAAATACACACCCCAGCAGGGCATGACTTGCCACTCATGGACTACGTTCAGGAACATCATTCCCCAGTAGGAACCACTCCTTTTGCTTTCATACCATCAATACAAGCATTACATAACTATATTTTATTCTCACAAATCTGCGATAGCTCCAGATTTGTAAATCCCATGGTCCCAGCTTCCACATCCCATCCATAGCCTCATTGTGGAAGGCCTTGTGTGCTTCCCAGACTCACCACCAGCTCCAGCTTTGCTGCCTCACCTCACACCCTGTTCTGAGCTACAGCTTATCTACCTGTGGCCTTCCTGACATGTTCACTTCACATCGCTGCCTAGTTTTTCTGTAGCATGGCCCCCACTGGTCACAAGGCAACTTGCAGTGTACACCCGCTCAAGTGATCCCCATAGAATACAAAGAGAGATGAGAACCTCTGACATAAGAGGCAGTGATTTTTAGTAGTACAGTGTGGTAACTAACTCACCTCCACAGGAAGGGGGCTCCTGTGGTTTAGAAGTGTTTCTAAGAGCCCGAGGAAGCCGGGTGGTAGTGGCGCACGCCTTTAATCCCAGCACTCAGGAGGCAGAGGCAGGCAGATCTCTGTGAGTTCGAGGCCAGCCTGGTCTAGAAGAGCTAGTTCCAGGACAGGAACCAAAAGCTACAGAGAAACACTGTCTTGAAAAATCAAAAAAAAAAAAAAAGCCTGAGGAGCATATGTTGTCCTTCTCATTAAATTTGCTGTTTTGTTTTTTACAGAAATGCTTGCTTGCTATATTTTATGTATTTATTAGGCTTTTACCTCTCCTTTTTAAAAGAAGGATTCCTGGTCTTCATTTTTATTACATTGACTTATTTGGTGTGTGTGTGTGTGTGTGTGTGTGTTTGTGTGCCCTCGCGCACGTATGTGTGTGTATGTCTGTGTATGTGACACACATAGATCAGAAGACAACTTGTAAGTCAGTTAGTTTTCTTCTTCTACCATTGGGTCCTAGGATTGCACTCAGATTGTCAGACTTAGCAGCAAGTGCCGTTTGCCCCCCGCCCTCTCACCAGCCTAGTCTCACTTTTCCTTATAGCACCTGGAGCACAGTTGTCATTGTGTCCAGTGACCCGACAGGGTCACAGAAGAGAACTCACGGGGTGCAAGATCATGCAGTGTTATTTTCTAAGTAGAAACATGGAGTGCCCAGTGACGTGCTCTGACGTGTGTTTGTCATGCCAACAGTAGAAATATGGAGTGCCCAGTGACGTGCTCTGACGTGTGTTTGTCATGCCAACAGTAGAAACATGAAGTGCCCTGTGACTCTGACGTGTGTTTGTCATGTCAACAGTAGAAACATGAAGTGCCCTGTGACTCTGACGTGTGTTTGTCATGTCAACAGTAGAAATATGGAGTGCCCTGTGACTCTGACGTGTGTTTGTCTTGCCAACAGTAGAAACATGGAGTGCCCTGTGACTCTGACGTGTGTTTGTCTTGCCAACAGTAAAAGCATGGAGTGCCCTGTGACGTGCTCTGACATGTGTTTGTCATGCCAACAGTAGAAACATGGAGTGCCCTGTGACGTGCTCTGACATGTGTTTGTCATGTCAACAGTAGAAATATGGAGTGCCCTGTGACGTGCTCTGACGTGTGTTTGTCTTGTCAACAGTAGAAACATGGAGTGCCCTGTGACTCTGACGTGTGTTTGTCTTGCCAACAGTAAAAGCATGGAGTGCCCTGTGACGTGCTCTGACATGTGTTTGTCATGCCAACAGTAGAAATATGGAGTGCCCTGTGACGTGCTCTGACGTGTTTTTGTCTTGTCAACAGTAGAAACATGGAGTGCCCTGTGACTCTGACGTGTGTTTGTCATGTCAACAGTAGAAACATGGAGTGCCCTGTGACTCTGACGTGTGTTTGTCTTGCCAACAGTAGAAATATGGAGTGCCCTGTGACGTGTTCTGACTGTGTTTGTCATGTCAACAGTAGAAACATGGAGTGCCCTGTGACTCTGACGTGTGTTTGTCTTGCCAACAGTGGTTCAGCACTGAGCCGGGCTTGCTTCTGCTATGCACTGATTGGCTCTGTTCCAGTTGCCGCGTACATCGTCCTGGTGACGTCTCTGCGCTATCACTTGTTCATATGGAGCGTGTTTTCCCCAAAGCTTCTCTATGAAGGGATGCACCTGCTCATCACGGCTGCCCTCTGTGCGGTATTCACTGCCACAAACCAGACTCGCCACACAAGGGCTTAGGCGGAGACAGACTCTTGGAGCCGATGTGCTTTTTAGTCACTGTTTATATCATGGATTTGAATGTTGAAACTGCCTCCATTCAAGATTATTCTGAGGGGGAAAATATGTGAAGCCAAGATTAGTGGATAACTTAATTTTACTTGGATTGAAATTAAACAGCAGATTAATAAAAGATCACTTTAAATACTTAAGTATCAAATTTTCCCTATTTACAATGACTCTGAGATTTTAATTTCCTTTGGGTGAGTTGTGACTATGTATGTTAGCTGATGGAAGCAAAGGTTCTGACTTTATCAGTATGTGTGTTAATCTCAGAGAGCCTATGGGAAGAGGTGTGCCTGCTGCAGGGGCCAACATCAAAGATCTCACACTCCTAAGAGCTCTTAAGTCAGAGGCCCCCAAAATGTTTCAGCTTATGTGGATTATATTTATCAATGTTGATAGCATTTGAAATGAAGACTAAAACATTTAAAAATATTATTCATTTAAAAATAATCTGCCGGTGGACAAGGTGGAACATAGTTGCATAATACCAGTACTCAAGGAAAAATCAAGAATATTATGATTTTCAGACTGCTTGGGCTACACAGCATCCTTTTCTCAACTCCCCCCCCCATAAAAGCTGCTGTATATTAATATAACAAAATAACTATATTTTCAAAAAAAATTAATGAGAAAAATAGAATTGTTTTTATGTTTTTGCATTTTTGCAGATGTCTTAAATGACCCACTCAATTGAAGATAGTTGGAATCTACATTTGATCTATTGTAATTTATGTTTGAAAAATAGGAAAAGCAGGCTCACTCAAACCTGTGGTTGGAAATGTGTGGAGTATACTACCTCTTCTCTGTCAGCTTAAATATTGTGCTTTGATATCAAAACAAAAATTGGCAAGTGGTATATAGGCTTTTATTGTTGTTATTTGAGACAAGCTCTCTGTAGCCTAAGTTGGCCTCAAATTTTTGACCCTTCCTCAGCCTCCCAAGTGTTAGGATTACTGTGCCTGGTTTCAGATGTTAGCTCTTCCAAGTTAGTAGGGCTGAAATGGGGGAAGGGAGGTTGTCTGTGTATGCAGACTGAACAGATGATCTGGTTAGGGACACAAAACTGGCCTTCCAGGCCAGATGCCTCCAGTAAGGAGTGGCGTGAATGCTGTGGTGGTAACCAACACTTTACCATTGGGTTTGAAGCCTCTTCTGCATCATGCCAGAGGGGTCGTAAGCTCTAAGACAAAACGCACTACTGTTTTACACAGTGGACATGCTATCACTCTATCTTTTAAATATTTATGTTTGTATGCAGAGATTAGGCTGCTCACAACCTTGGTCAGAGAAGCTTCAATTTTTGCAGTGGGCAATGATTAATGCAGAGACTTATAACTGCTCAAAATGTGGAGGATAATTGATTATTGAATGTTCAGTCCTAAATGGACCATCTGTAACACACACACACACACACCAATCAAGTGACGTTGTTGAAGAACAAAGAATGCAAGGGCTGAGAATGGGGAGGGGGTGTGAGACTCTTTCTTCTGGAGATCATGAACCATAGCAGTTGTGGCTACCTACCCAAGATCTGCACAAGATTGAGCTCCTTGACCTTCTAACGTGGATAGGGGAAGGGCACGTGAGGTACCAAGTGAGAAGCTGTTGTCAGCTAATGGATGCTGGAAGAGTAGCTGTTAAGAAGTTGCCCATGATCTGGTAAATCACTACATACATATATAAGCAACACTAACTAAACTATATTATTAGCTGGGGAAAAGAGACATGAATAGAGGATGTGTTGGGAAAGAGTTCCGGAGAAAGTAGGGGGAGTATGAGAAAGAGGGCAGGGGATAAAAATGATCAAAGTACATTGTATAGATGTATGAAATTATTAAAGACTAAATGCAGTATCTTAAAAGGGTACATTGGGGTAAGTCTGTGTGTATATACTAAGGTATATATAATATAGCTTGAAAGTATAAAAGGGAAAAGAAAATCCACAGTATATTTGTTTTTATAAAAAATTTATTATAGTTTCACTATTTTCTAGAGGAAACAAATGATAATGATTTTTGTTGTTGTTTAGACATTAATATGTCATAGATACTTCAATAAAGAGGCTGCATTAACCCATGACATTAACTTTCGTCTTTTTTTCTTTTGGCAGTGTTAGGGGTCAAACTCTAGACCTTGCCCACACTAAGTTAGCAGCAAGCCCTGAAGCCAGGCCTTTATGGCCAAGATAACTGAGAAATTGGAGAAGGCTTTGTCTAATTTGCCTTGGTCAAGCATAGCTCTTTTGACATGCTCAGTGTCTAAACCCACTTCTTAATTGTTAGGTCCTTCAAGGTCAGCCTTCCTAAAAGATCCATGTATTCAACTAACTTCTTTTAAGTTTTTCTATACCCTGGTATTTTAGCAAGGATAGGGCATGGATTTCTCCTTGTGGGCCCAATACAGTCCTCTCTTTCCAACCCAGCCTCCTTCTTTTCCTGACATTTCTGCTTTTTTCATCACTTTACTAACCCAACACTTTTGTAAACAGCAGCAGAGAAGTTCATTTTTTGGTAGGAGGAAGAGGTGAAAAAATACAAAGAGTTTTGTTTTTTTCTGATTCTTTCAGTGAAGTTGCCCACCCGTTTTCAATCTTGTGAACAGTGATACATAAAATAATTCTTTTTTTAATAAATTTATTTATTATGTATACAATATTCTGTCTGTCTGTCTGTATGCCTGCAGGCCAGAAGAGGACACTAGACCTCATTACAGATGGTTGTGAGCCACCATGTGGTTGCTGGGAATTGAACTCAGGACTTTTAGAAGAGCAGGCAATGCTCTTAACTGCTGAGCCATCTCTCCAGCCCTACATAAAATAATTCTAAAGCTGGTGATGCATGTCTGTAATACCAGCACTTGAGCCTTTGAAGTAGAGATTTTCTTTGCTTTTAAGACATTTTATTGTTTTTAAAATTATATGTAGCTGTGTGTCTGCTTGTGGGTTTGTGCATGAGAGGGCAGATGCCTGGAGAGGCCAGATGGGGTTGAATCCCTTGGAGCTGGACTTACAGAAGGTTTTGAACCACCTGGTACGGGTGCTGGGAATTGAATTCAGGTCCTCTGAGCCGTCTCTCCAGCCCTGATAAAAAATTTTCTTCTCTTTTTTGAGGCAAGGTTTCTCTATCTGGCCTTGGCTCACCTGGGAGTTGCTATGTAGACTAGGCTGACCTCAAACTCCTAGAAATCCCGGTCAGAAGCTCTTCATCACTATTACAACTGCAGGAAACTAGGTGTACTAACTATTTGTAATAAGAGATAGTGGTGGCATGGGGGGATGCAGAATTAGACCCATTTGTCATGAAATTTGCTATAAAACTAGGCCTTTTTTAAATTCATGAATCCAAATAGATAAAATACAAAATACAAAATTTAGAGAGAATTCAGTATTTAACCTTTAAACTTTACTTTCATAATAAAGTTTGTTTTTAATTACTTTCTTAGCATAGAAGATAATGGTTTCCACTAGGACATTTCAATAGAGGGATAGCATTGTGCTCCCCTCATATCTGTCCCTTCCCCTCTCCTGATGGTTCATTTCCTTATCCCAAAATAATCATTCTCCTCTGATGAACTACAATAACTTAAAAGTACAGGCCTTAACAAATGGGGTCCCACAGACCTCTCCCAACGTAACAGGCTGTTGCCATTGCTCTTGGTCATCCCTTAGACTTGACGGTAAGATCCCAGAGTGGATGGCACCATACTTGCGTCGCAGGCACTGGCCTGCAGGCTTCATCTCTGCTGACTGGCGTTCAGCGTGCGTCTCCCCAGCTGTGACCCCTGAAAGCTACAATAATGACTACTGGGGCAGCACTGGCATGGGTACCACAGGAATAACCAGCCACTTTCTAAACAGATCTAAGGCGTGCTCCACAAGATGAAACCCGATACCATCAATGAGGCCAAGAACCTGAGGCTAGACCGGTCATGGTCCTTAAGGGAGAACTTACTATTATTCTGCTAAATAGACATAGTGTTAAAACAACTGGTGACACTGATAGACTCGTAGATGAGTGTGTCTCTTAGTAGTCCTCAGAGAAGCTGCTTGTGGTAGACGGCAATGAACACAAACCCACAGCTGGTCAGCAGCGGAGACTACGGCTGCAGGGTGCTCAGCCCTAGGTGGAACCTCTGGCTCACACCCCTCTCCCTGAAGGGCAGCAATCTTCATGACATAGGGGGTGGGAGACCTGTGTTTACTCAAGCCAGATGAAATCCAAACTTGGAGAAAGTGGGCCCCAAGTCCCACCAGGAGCTGAGAGTTGAGGGCCTCTTGGTATTTGATAACTGCTAAGAGGTGGAGAGTCAGCTTACTTTAATGCTGTCGCTCCTGGTAAGCCAACCACACTCTAGAGCAGGACCCACGCCCACACCCAAGAGTACTTGGGTGGCATAAACTCAACAGTTTTTAAAAGAACAGATCAGGGGGAGAGGATTGGTGGGAAGGGAGGTAAGTGTACATCTGGGAGGAGCTAGGGTGAATATAATCAAAGTACATTGATATTTTCAGGGCTGGAAAGATGGCTCAGTGGTTAAGAGCACTGACTGCTCTTCTAGAGGACCTGAGTTCAATACCCCTATGGAAGTTTATAACTCCAGTCCCAGAGGATCTGATGCTCTCTTCTGGCCTTTGTGGACACAGCATGCATGTGCACAGACATGCATGCAAGCAAAACACCCGTATACATAAGAAATAAAAGTAAATTTTCAAAGACTTAAAATATTATTAATTATTTTAGTCTTTTGAGAGAGGGTTTCTCTGTGTAGCCTTCTGGAACTCACTATGTAGACCAGGCTGACCTTGAACTCAAAGATCCACCTGCCTCTGCCTCCTGAGTGGTAAGACTCAAGGCATATGCTACCTCTGCCCAGCTTAAAATATATTTTTATATTTTGGGGGTTTTTTTTGTTTTTTAAATATATATTTTTAAAAAATAATCAGATCTTAGGCAATTTTCTCATGAATGCCATCACTAGAGAATAAATTTTGTCTTTTCATTATTCTGTTATTATAAATACAAAATAACACCCAAATAAAGGAATGGAGGAATGGCAAAGTCAGTAAAGCTCTTGCCCTGCAAATGTGAGGGCCTGAGTTTGATTCTTACAATCCAAGTAAAAACACGGCATAGTGGTGCACGTTTGTAATCCCACTAGGGAGGAGCAGATAGGATCTCTGGGGCTTCCTAGCAAGTCAGTGTAGCCTAACTGATGAGCTTCAGGCCAGTGTGAGACCCTGTCTCAAAGGAGGTAGACAGCCCGCTGCGGATGCCATCCAGGATTGATCTCTGACTTCTACTTCCTGAACACGTGTCTGTATGCACCTGGGCCACAGGAACACACGTACACACACAGGCGCACACGCGCACACACACACAGAAAAAAAACATTGATAGGATTCCCAGCTCTAGTGGAGCTCACTTTGTAGACCATGCCAGCCTCAGATTCAGGGATCGGCTTGCTCCTGTCTCCCCAGTGCTGGGATCAAAGGAATGTGCCACCATGCTCAGCTCAATAACAACATCATGTTCAATTAACAACAATCATCATAAAATTCAGCAAGCTAAAGGCAGAAGAAACTTAATTTGTTTTAAAGTGTCTACTGAGAATCCCAGAGAAACTATTGTGATCACTAACCTCAGAGGCCTTGGGCCTGTACCCCCTTACCTTCTCCGCTCCGGTGTGTGTGTAGATCCTAGCAATAGCAGTGAGATCAGAAACACACTGAGGGTTTGGAAGGCGTGAAACAACTGTCACTACTCATAACTGATAGGGAAATAGATTAGTAAAAGGAAATTTAAATAAGGCTGCTTACAAAATCAGCACATCAGGTCATCAAAATTCTTCAAACCAGCACTAAAGAAATATAAAATGTAAACAGTGACCTTAGTAACTGCAGATGGACCCATGGAGAGATGGGGAATTTGAATTGTTCAAAAGGCAGTCTACCCACAGTACTTAAAACTCTTTCAGTTCCAGGCTGTTCAGGCTCTCCAGGCAGAGCACCATGAAGTATAAGACAGTCTCATCTACGTAGAGATGTGCCAGGAGCAATAAGAACATTTGAAAGTAGAATAACATTGGATTCCATTAGCAGAAAGTATGACATGCACATGGAAAATGGTGCTATGAACAGCTTAGAAATCATATTTTGTAATAAAGGTAATAAGGTCACAAATGTCACAATTTTATCTATAGATGAAGATACATGTTGTGGGATATTTTAAGGTATGTTACATTTGTTTATGCTGTGAAACATTTGTTTTAATGATGCAAAGATTGTTACATTATTTTATGTTGCATTTGTTTAACTCTATGAAGCTCTGTTACTGTGCCTGTCTAAAACACCTGATTGGGCTAATAAAGAGCTGAACGGCCAATAGCAAGGCAGGAGAAAGGATAGGTGGGACTGGTAGGCAGAGACAATAAATAAAAGGAGAAAATTGGGGAGCAAGAGAGGTCAAGTAGCAAGAAAAGAAAGGGCCAGCCACCCAGCCAGTCATGAAGTAAGAGTGCAAGTAAGGGAAGTAAGAAAAAGGAAAAAGTCCAAAGGCAAAAGCTAAATGGGATAATTTATGTTAAGGAGAGGTGGCAAGAAACAAGCCGAGCTAAGGGTGGTCATTATAAATAATAACAAGCCTCCATGTATTTATTTGGGGGCTGGTTCGCAGGCTCGCACAAGAGTCAAAAGAATAAAAATAACCAACAACACATACATAGGTATATAATAGTGAAGGGTAAGATGAGAGGTGTGCTCACATTGTAAACAAAAATAAATTCCTAAGTGGATTAAAGCCCTAAAGACAAAAAAGAGAACAAAACAACAGCAAAAACTGAGTTTCACAAGAAAGGAAACTTCAAGATCAAGAGGATTTCTTAGGAACAAAACAGAAAGCAGTTTTTAAAGAAAAGATTAACAGTTGTGATTCGTTTTTTGCCAAATAAAGACAGCTGAAACTGAGACAAAATATCTGCAGACCCCAGGCTGATGCTGGGTGTCCCAGTGCAGACATGGAGGAGGAGTGGGTTGTTAAGAGGGGATGCAGTCATGAGACCTAATCCTATCCCTCAGCCTTCATTTCAGGAATGAGTTGTTGGGATCGATGGTCACAGCATGGATTAGTTCTTTCAGATGGGCTAGTTATTGCACGGGTGAGGTAATTGTAAGGTGTGGTTTTTACTTACTATAGAATGTGAGTTAATTACGACGGGGCATGGGATATTACAGAATTAGTTATGGGATAAGTGGTTGTTGTGGGGTAGGTTAGTTCTTGCAGGAATGAGTTTCTGATAGCAGCAAACTGGCCTCTTGTTGGATTCCCTCTCTTCCTTCTATCATGGAATGAAACAGCATGAAGGCCTCCCCAGTACCTTGATTTTCCAGGCTCAAGAAGCATGGATCAATTGATCTACAAAGTGCCCCACCCCAAGTATTCCGTTATAGTTACAGGAAATAGACTGACAAGTGGTATCCAGAATGTGCAGTGAACCTGTGGTGGTTTGGATGATAAATGCCCCATGGGCTCACATATTTAAATGCTTGGAAGAGTATGGAACCTTTAGAAGGCGGAGCCTTTCTGGAGGAAACATATCACTGAAGGCCGGTTTTGAGGGTCTCCCCCTTCCTCCCCGCCTTCCCATCCCCCTCCTCTTCTCCCTCTCTCCTTCCTGTGTTCATATCCTATGTGATCGGCTGTTTATCTCACCATCACACCATGCTTCTTTGCCAATATGGACTTTAGCCCCCTGGTACTGTAAGTCAAAAATAAACTCTTCCTTAAGCTGTTTTGGGTTGTGGGTTTTTTTTTTAGTTGCAGCAACAAAAAAGATGTAACTAATACAGCAAACCCTGTAACTAATACAGAAGTCTTATTGTCAAGTGGAAAGAAGCAATTTTTTGAAAGCTAGGAAAAGAGCATAAAATACACTGGATGCTTAGTAAAGACACTTCAACAATTATAGAATGAAAGTGAGGACAAAATACCACTTCACAGCATCCAAAAAATGACAAAATTGCTGAGACCAGGAACACCAGCTGCTGAGAGAAGTAGGAAAACCCTTCTCCATGTCTTTATGTAGAAGCATCACTGCGCACAGCAATTCTGCAGTGCCTGGTGGAGCCGAAACCTACACACCCTGACCCTCAACCCAGACATGACCCCAAAGAAAGCTTGATTGTAAGCAAGACCATGAACAGGTATCTTGGTGCTCCCTGTTGATATGGCAGAATACCAAAGACTGGCTATTTTATACAGGAAAATGGTTTATTTGCTCACAGGTTTGCAGACCCAAGAGCATGGTACTAACATCTTCTAACCTCTGGTAAGGACTTCATGACTGCATCATAACTTGTCAGATGTCATCACGGTGAGTGGACATGAGAAGAAGCGGTTCAATGGTAAAATAACAGCTCTCTGTGGCAGACCAACATCCCTTCCAAGGGTAGGACACCCCCTAATGATTGTGCACCAGCCTCCCTTCTTAAACATCATGCCTCCTCAGCCTCACCACATGAAGGACCAAGCTTCTAACACAGAAAAGCTCTGAAGGACACTCCAAACAATCCAAACCAGATTGATTATCTACAGCTCCACTTCATCTTCTGACTGAGTTCCTTACGGTTATTTTGAATGCCTTTTGAGCAATTTAATAAATTTCTATGTATTGGGAGTTAGTCACCCAAGAATTAATGCATTGCTTTCATATGTCAGCCAATATTTTATTAAGAATTTTTGCACTGGGGCTGGGAAGATGGCCCAGTGGCAAGAGCTCTTGCCAAAAGGCAAGAGGACCAGAGTTCAGTTTCCAGAACCCATGTAGATGCCAGGTGGGCATGGCAGTCTGCAGGCAATTCCATCCTTGTAAGGAGACAGGAACTCTCTGAAGCAAACTGTCCAGTAAGACCCTACCTCAAAGAACAGGGTAGAAGAGTGAGTGAAGAAAAGTCCCAACATCAGCTTCAGGTTTCCACATGTATGTGCAAACGTGTACCCACACAAGAAAACGTGCATGTATATGCACACATGTGACTCGCATACACATGTAAAAAGAGTTTTGTGTTCATGTTTATAACTTATACAGGTGTGCAATCTTTCTTTCTTGTGACGTCTTTATCATTCTCTGTTCTCCAGGTAGTACTAGCCTCAAAGAGCATGTTAGGTAGTGTTTCCCATTCTGGGATGCTGAAGAAAATCAAGCTTGGTTTCTCTCACAACACACAATGCTTCTGTGAACTCCAGATGTATGGAGAATTTTGCACACCCCAGAAAGCAATCACAGAGTGTGTAACCTCAGCAGAGTGTGCTCTGATTCAGCTCAACTCTGACACTGTCTACTTGGAGACCATCAGATCCCACAGGTCGAGGGCTCAGTCCCAAATATAATCCCACTTCCGGTACAAATGCCAAGCCCTAGACTATTTTACCAGGGTTTCCAACAGACCAGCTGTAGACCAGCTGTATTAGTCTTTTTTTTCCTGCTATAATCAAATACCAGGACTCAAGAGATGACTCAGTAATTAAGAGCACTTAACAGCCCTTGTAAAGAACTTAGGTTCAATTCTCAACATCCATACTAGTTGGCTCACAACAACTCTATTCCAGGAAATCTGACACTCTCTTCTGGGGGCATGCAAGTAGTATATGCAGGCACACACATATACACATACAATTTAAAAGACCTTTAAATTGTAGGCACTTTACAAAGAAAAATCATGGGAGTTCAAGGGCATGGTGCCAGCTTCTGCTCCTCTTTCATGAGGTCCTCCTAGCAGATGGCCTCACAATACAGGAGTGCAAGAATGACATAATGAGATAGGACGCAGCAGAGAGGAACCACGTTTGCTCTTTAACGATAGCTCACTCTGTGGGAACTAATTCACTCTGCAAGACCAGCATTAATCCTTTCAAAGGGCAACATCTCAATGGCCTCTTTATCCTGCAATAAACCTGCCTCTTAAAAGTTTCACCACCACTTAGTGCTGCTATTTTGGGGACAAGGCCTCTAACACATGAACCTTCAGAGGATGCACTCAAGCTCCACCCAAACCACAGCAGCAAGTAAATGAGCGTTTCCTACACCACTGACTATAATAGTAAAGGAGAAATATGAACACTTCAGTAGAGGAACAGTAAATGGACTGTTGCTTACCTATACAATGAAATAAAATGTCAGGAAAAGTGAGCCAGATTTAATGTATCATCACAAAGTAATGTGTTGCACACAAACATGTACACACACACAAAAAAACATATTCACAAACACTTCAAGAAGATGATGGGCGTTGAAGAGGCTCCTCATGGAGTTTGTAGCCATTTGGGCAAGAAACTGCTCTTGCCTGAACTGCTTGACTGGACTTGGAGGACCCACAGAAAAATGACTGCTGAACTTGCCTAACGGTGAGACCATCCTTCAGGGTTCCTGCTTCATGAAAGAGTCTGCCAGACATTCTGCAGGACACAGAAAAAGCAACTGATGAACTTTGCCAATACAATGCATAAGAGATCTTCAAATTTCCTGCCGGATACTATGGACCCATAGGCTGAAGATTACAGCCCCAATGCTACAAAAGAAATATGAGTGACTGTCCAGGCAGTAAGATGTCTCTGTCATTTCTAGAGTTTTGAAAGTGGCTTACAATGCACTTCCTGTTTATTTAGGTAATACTATACCCCTCTGGAGTCTTTTATGGAGTTGAAGAATGGATAGTTTTAGTTTTCCTTAGTTATGATAAAAGATAAAGTAGATATAAATTGATTCTTACTTGATACCTGTTTTGTTATTTGTAATTTTACTATGTTAAAGTTAAAACCTTCCTTTTTATTTAAACAGAGAAGGGAAAATTGTGTGGAAAGTACTTCTGTATATGTGTTGCTTTTATTGGTTAATAAAGAAGCTGCTTTTGGCCAATGGCTTAACAGAATATAGCCAGTCTGGAAGATATATATATATAGAGAGTTGTTGTAATGGAGCAGCAGGGCTGGGCTGCGTCCCGCCACCTGGCTAGCTTTATCCGAAATAATTACACGGAAACTTTATTCTTTTAAACACTGCCTGGCCCATTAGTTCCAGCCTCTTATTGGCTAGCTCTTACATATTGACCTAACCCATTTCTAATAATCTATGTAGCCCACGAGGTGGTTTACCAGGGAAGATCTTAACCTGCGGCTGTGTCGGGAGTGAGAATCATGGCGACTGCCTGATTCAGCTTCTTTCTCCCAGCATTCTGTTCTGTTTACTCCGCCTACTAATTTTATGCCCTATTAAAGGGCCAAGGCAGTTTCTTTATTTAACCAATAAAACAACAGATAGAAAGATGACCCTCCTCCATCAGAGAGTAGGCGGAGTTAGTGAGAAGCCATGTAGCCACCTGCAGGACACAGATGCACTGGAACCTTGCTGGTAAACCACAGCCATGTGGTGATACACAGATTAATAGAAATGGGTTAATTTAAGATATAAGAGCTTGCTAGAAATACACTTAAGCTATTGACCAAACAGTATTGCAATTAATACAGATTTCTGTGTAATTATTTCGGGAGTCTGGGCAGCTGGGAAACAAAATGACACCATCAGGGACAACTACATCCACATAAAACCTGAGTGAGCTTGGGAAGTAATTATGGAAACAAAAGAACCGCTTATTGGTAGCAGCATTTTCTCAGGTGGGCTCTGTTTGCTAGAGGCAAGCATGGCTCATTTAAGAGAGGCTTCCTGACTCAACTTCAGCTGTAAAAACCTTGCAGCTCTTTTAAGAGGCCCCTCCACCAAACACTTAAATGCTGTTTATGAATAGCAGACATCATGCTTCCTGGTGGTGGCAGGGAACTTGAAACTCCATAGAGTTGGGCTCCCACCAGTACCTCTGCATTGAGGCTAGACTCTCAGAAAGCTAAGGAACAGGGTGGATCCAGCTGTCAAAGCCATGGCTTTAATCCTAGCCATATTGTTTATCTTTATTTAGAGTGCTGGTTACAAATTGTTATGGATAATGGTCTGGAGAAAAACTAAACAAAGGAGATTAAATTCAGAGTTCTTGTTTTGGAAAAAAAAAGGGAGGGAAGTGCTGTGGGACAATGGTCTTTTACCCTGTAAGATTTGTCACTTGTATTGGTTTAATAAAATGCTGATTGGACAGTAGCCAGGCAGGAAGTAGAGGCAGGGCAACCAGAATAGGAGAATTCTGGGAAGAGGAAAGGCTCAGTCTGCAATAGTCACCCAGACACAGAGGAAGCAAGATGAGAATGCCTCACTGATAAAAGGTATCCAAGGCATGTGGCTAACACAGACAAAAATTAAGGGTTAATTTAAGATGTTAGTTAATAAGAAAGCCTGATCTCATAGGCCAACCAGTAAATAATTAATGTAGACCTCTGTGTGTTTCTTTGGGACTGAACAGCTGTGGGACCGGGTGGGAGAGAAAACTCTGTCAATAAAATGTAGTATGCTTATGTAAAAATTTTAAGTGTACAAAAGACGACAATATATTGTGTAAGGCGACACATACATATGCACTACCAAAAAACATGCTTAGGGGTTGTTTCAGTCACTGTTCTATTGCTGTGAAGCAACACTATGACCAAGGCAACCCTTATGAATGAAGTATTTAATTGGGGGCTTACTTACAGTTTTAGAGGCTTAGTCCATTATTATTACAGCAGAAAGCATGGCAGCAGGCATGGTGGGCATGGTGCTGGAGTGTAGCTAAGAGTTGCATCCTGATCTGCAGGCAAAGCAAGAACCTGGACGTGGCATAGGCTTTTGTAACCTCAAAGCCCACTCCTAGTGATACACTTCCTCCTGCAAGGCCACACCTCTTATTCCTATCAAAGAGTTCCGCTCCCTGGTAACTAATCGTTTAAATATATGAGCCTATAGGAGCCATTCTCATTCAAACCACCACAATGGTAGATTTACATGTTTGAATACTTGGTCACCAGTTGATGGAACTGTTTGGGAAGGATTAAGAGGTGTGGCCTTGTTGGAGGAGGTGTGTCACTGGAGGTCTGCTTTGAAGTTTCAAAAGCCTTCACCATTCCCTGCTAGCCCTCTCTGCTTCCTTCTTGTAGATGAGATGTGAGCTCTCAGCTACTGCTCCCGTGCCATGCATGCCTGCTCCCATGATGGTTATGGGCTTACACTCTGAAGCTGTAAGCCCCCAGGAACATTCTTCTATAAGTTGCCTTAGTGTTGTTGTATCTTCACAGCAATAGAAAGGTAACTAAGACAGAGATGACCCACCAGCTTCAGATAATTGACATCGTGGAGGATCAGAGGGAAAAATTAGGGGAAAGCTCTGGATATTCCTGTAATTTTATATAAGAATAAAATTAACAAATAATAACCAATAGAATAAAGAAAAGTGGACTGATTGGGGGAAGAAATTTAAAACTAAATTTAATTTTTCTTCTCCATTTTTTTAGTTTAAAAATCTCATGCCATAATTTTTATGACAATGTAAATAGGTCTCAAACTGTAGATACATATGGGGTATTATATGCTCTAGTTCATCCTAATTCTCAATATAAGAAGCATGTAGAAAGAGATTGTTCTAAGCTAAGAGGCTGAATAGCTGACACTGCTATACAGGCCCTGAGAGGTTGAAATGTGGTTTGTCTAGGCTGAGGTGTGTTTAAGATGCAGAACACAGCCAGGTTCTTTGAAATCTCTATCCTACATTTCTCCCAAAGAGTGGAACACAGACTTGGATTAGGGAACGGCAATTGCAGAGATAGATAGTATCCAGCAGGCACCCAAGACACACAGACTTGGATTGGGGTGTGGCAATTGCAGAGATAGATAGTATCCAGCAGGCACCCAAGACACACAGACTTGGATTAGGGTGTGGCAATTGCAGGGATAGAAGGTATCCAGCAGGCACATAAGACACACAGACTTGGATTAAGGTGCGGCAATTGCAGAGATAGCAACCAACAGGCACCCAAGACACCTAGCAGTGCTAGAGCTGGCTGACAATTGCTAGTGAAGAGAGAATGAGCTCAATCAGAAGTGTACTACAGGGGTGGCAGGCTCCCTGGAAGGGGTTTGAGGGCTAGGTGAGCTCCTCATTGAAAGAGAGGAGGTATGTAATTTGAGAGAAGGGCAAATTTAGAACCTCGCGAGATCTTGAACAAGCGATGAGCAGACAACTGAGCATCTGTATTCAAGAACAGTCAAGGCTACCCCACTGCTGACCGGCAATCTGGGCCGCGAAACGGAGACAAGCTTGAGTTCTACCTTGTCCCAAGCCCCAGGAAGACCACTGGCTCCCCACGCCTTCTGAAAGGAGCAAGCAGCTCCGATCTGAATTTAGAAGTCTTCTAAGGCTCCTCTTCCCACCTCAAAGTGACTGTGTTCGAGATAAAGAGCTGTTCACACGCCCCCATGTATGCACTCACGATCAATTAGCCTTGATTACCTGTTGCAAGGCATCAGTTAGATCCTCAGCTTGATCTGAGAGTAACAAAGGCCCTGACCATTTGGGCCTAGACATGCTTTGGCCTCCAGAGAACCCTGAGGTGGTTCCAGGAGGGAACACTGAGTTTGCGACATCCTGCAGCAGTGTGAGTAGGAGGCTGCACAGTAGCAGCTGAGCTTCAGTGTGGGAGAGGCAAAGTCACGCATTTAAGGAAAAAATAACCTGAATTACACTTTAAAAAGCAGGAGGGGCTGTCATGGGTGGGCCCCCGCAGACCCTCCTCCAGGGCAGTTCCTGTTCCTTTGGAGGGGCGGGGTGGAGTGCAGTAGGGGAAATTGAGGATGTGGGAATTCAGAGACCTCTGTTGGGAAGGGACGTTGAGTAAGCAGGAGAGATAACCTCCCAAGGTCCTAAATGGAACAGTCTGGGAGGTGAGGTTCTGAAGGTCCTGGCAGAGCAAGTAGAGAGACATAAGAAATGTATATGTCACCTCTTCCATAGATTCTCTAGGGCCCCAGGCCACTGAGAACAAGTCTCTCATCCAGACTGGGAGCCCTTTGAAGGTCATGTAGGACAGTCCTTCTAGAAAGAGGGGTGATACACGCCAGCCTGAGCTGTAAAAGTACTCGGATATTTGTGGCTGTCTTAAAAAAAAAAACACTTGCAAATAAGACAAATGTAAGAGATTTTCAGAAATCCTTTTCCCCTTCTGCAGTTACTTTCACTGTTTTCTGTTTTTCTTCATCTGACATGTCTTCTCAGATATGTGAACACACATGGCCTACTGTGGGTGTGCTTGGCCTCACTGCCCAAGGCTGGGACTCTTCCTGTCTATGCCTGACTGAGATGGCAGAAACTGGCTGGTTCTCCTATTGGAGGGAAAGAATTTTTCCATGGAGACCCTTGGCCCAGAGCCACAGGGATGAAAGCAGACATCTATTTCCTGTGCTGACTTTGGTCATCTCTGCATTCCCATGCCAACACTGAATCTGCACACAGTAAGTACCCCCATGGGTGCCCTCCACTAACGAATACAAGTGGATGCTGCCAGCAACAAAAGTCCCCAAGTCCACTAAACACTTGAGAGTATCACAAAATCCATTCCTTCTCAGTGTTTGTCCACTGGCCCCACCCATTCCTCCCGCCAACACCCACGTCCTACTGTTCATCCTACTGTTGAGGAATATTTGTCTAACTATGCAAAGATGCATTGTATCTGTTTAACTATGTAAAGATGCATTGTATTTGTTTAACTATGTAAAGATTTGTTGCTGTTTTACCTTGCCTGCTTAAGACACCTGACTGGTCTAATAAAAAGCTGAATGGCCAATAGCAAGGGATACAATAAAGGTTTTACTTCTGGGCAGGGAGAGTAAGTAGAAGGAGCAGTTTAGGCTTGGAGGAGAAGGAAAAGACACACCAGGGAGACACCAAGGGCCCAGCCAGCCAGACACAGAGTAAATAGGAAAGTGAGGCATACAGAATGAAAGAAAGGTTAAAAAAAAGCCCTGAGGCAAAATGTAGATGAATAGAAACAGGTTAAATTAAGTTAACAGAGCTAGCAAGACAAACATAAGCTAAGGTTAAACATTCATAATTAATAGTAAATCTCAGTGTCCTTATTTGGGATCCTGGGGACGGGGAAGAGCTGATGAGGTTTTCAATGGGGAATTCAGTGACTTAATTCATGTGAGGATCTACAATGAGGTTCCAGGCAAACGAAAGACCTGTAGCGTGTTTGTGGGAAGCCCATGTGGAAGACAGACCTGTTTTCAGATATGGCTGAGCCCTGATGACATTTCATGAGGGCCATTTTTATCTTTCTCTAAGAGGGGCCTATGTTAGGGAGGAGAGGAGACTACCTAGGTGAGCGTAAGGATGTAGAGAGGAGGAAGGAAGGGCCTTGAGAATGACGCTGTAATAATAGCGGGAAGGATAAACAGCAGAGGAAGACTCCATTGCTCCGGGTGTTTCATGGCATTTGTATCACTTGCTCTCTTAAGACCCTGATACTGTTAACATCTGCTTTATAGACAGGAAGACAGAGGAACCTAAGGACCCCAGCACACGTGCCTCTCAGGAAGCAGAGATGAGGTCCCTATCAACTGTCTGCTTGTTACAACAGGATCACCGTGATCCGGCTTGCTTGGCTTCCTTTCCTAAGTCCAGTTCCTTGATGGGGAAGCTCAGCCAATCACATCTGGCTAGGGTGCGGCCACCTGGAGCCCAGGTAGATAAACTGGGGGGTAGATAGGTGGTGGGCTCTGCACGGTACTTGCCTGACCCGTTTTGACTTCGGACCTTCTACTCCAGTAGCATGAGTTTCCCCGTTTTTTTAATTATTAAATTATATCTGTTGTTTTGAGCTGGTCTGGTTATTTAACGTACTGATCGAATACGCCGGCACCTACAGTTCCTTCGTCAAGCCATCTATGTCCAGCCTCTTCTCTCCTGACTTCCTCAACTCGGAGTAGCTTTTCATGTTCTACGTCTGGGAAATCTGAACATTTTGCTCAAATTCAGTCTGCATGCCTCTGGAGGAGCTAAGTACCCCAGCCTATAGTCATCACAGTAATCACTCCCTCCTATGTAGAAAAGACTGAGCCTCTTACCTGCTGTTTGACTGGCCCTGAACTTGTGGGGTAGGCCTAGCCTCCTCTGCTCTGTATGGGCAGAACTGGCAATGAAACTTGGATGACAGGAAGAGAAGCAAAGGCCTAAAAAGCAGGAGGCCTGTCTGCCCTGCTCATTTCTGTGAGAGGGACCAGTGGAGGGCTAGAAGCCCCTGTGCCTCTGCCTCCCTGTCTGCTGCTTCCCTCACCATAGTCGGTCATGAACAGAAAAGTGGCCCAAAAAAGCATGGATTTTGTGGAATATCCTGCATTTTAAAGGAGATTTTATTAATCTGACAGGACAGTCCATTGAAGATCAATGGTTGATAAAGTGAAATATCACAAGATCAGGGACTCTCTGAGAGAAACCCACAAGTATAAGACTAAGAATGCGGGGTTGAACATATCCGCAACATATCAAAACTGTCCATGACTATCCTCCTAGCCAAACAACTTCCATCTTTGGAAGCTTGGCTGCTTGCAAAAGATCACTCCAGCTGGGTTTGTTGACTCTAGCCGCCCCATTCTATCTGCCATATGCAATTCTGTCTTAATTGCACAGGGCCTCAGAGAGGGGATTGAGTCTATAGACCGGGGAAGATCGGCAGGGAGGAGCTCCATCTATGACTGTGGGAAAACCATCATCCCTCCTGAGTGAAGACTTTTGGTAGGGAGCACCCACACCCCTCACCTGTGCTTCATAAGTAAATCCAACAGACTCATTGGTTCCCCCAGTGTGAATGCTGGTGGAATCATGCCTCAGTTTATGTTTGAAACCTCAGGAGGAGGAGGCATTGGTTTACATATCCGCCTAGGAAGGAAGTTTAGCAGCAGAATCACCAGGCTTCTCCTCTTATTCCAGGAGCTGCTGAGATTTCAATTTTGAGAACATAAGGATAACTGCTTGCTATTGCCCTAAATTAATTTCTTTCTCCCTTTTGGGATTTTTTTTCCTGTTGATTAAGCCGTAAACTAAGCTGGGGCACTGGGCACTGGAAATTACACCTGTTGGCATGAGGTCACAGCAGTGCTCAGAGCAGGTAAAACAGGCGTATAAGCTACTGGTGCTTAGTTGTACACCCGCTCATTTTTCTTAAGGTCTCTGTCATGTACTACTTCTCTCTGAGATCTTAATGAGAAGAAGTATTTTGGGGGTGATGATGACTTTGGGGGACAATGTAGGATCTTCACAAGGATGTGCCAAGTGGTTAACACTAGAGTTGCATGTAGCAGGCTCTGAGTAACGAGCATGGAGCCTGGGGATTTAGCCTGACAGCCTAGCCTTTGCCCAGATCCCAGAACATCTCACCACGCACCCACTGGAATGCCTTGACATGGGATCTCATCTTCTCTGTCTGCCTGTTAGATATTTGATATGGCCTCGGGGGCTCCTGTATATTCATCCTGACATATCACTGCAGCAGGAGGACGGCAGTGTACGTCAGGGCCCACGGCTAGACGACAAAGCTAAGAGTGGGTTCCACTTGTGTCTCATGTGCCCAGACTTCATTATCTGGCCTGGCCCTCAAACATCACAAGAGACCGTGTGTTGTGTTATTTCACATCACCCTGAACAGAGCATCCTTCTAAGGCAATGCACGAAAACACAGCTGTTAGTGTCCATTGATTCTATAATAAAACATGCCTTGCTTGGCAGTTTCTCTGCCTAAATCTATGCCATGTCCTAGCCCCTTAAAATTAAGTTCCCAGGCCTAAGGGCGGTGAGCCCCTTCTGCTGAACAAATAATGCCTTACAAATAGTATTTAGCATTTAGAACACTAAGATGTGCTTGTGCCTAATTTTGGAAAAAAGGCCAAGAAGTGACTTACTTTCCAGGTAAACACAAAGAATCGGCTTGAACAACTGCTTAAAGCTTCGGGAAGGAAGAGTGGACAAATGAAAGTTGCTGTGAGTTGGAGGGCACAGTGGGGCGTTGACAGCCTCAGTCCTGTCTCTATGCCAGGTCCCCTGAGCAGGGATCTTTATGGGAAACTAACAATAGTGGGATTCTTTTTCTCCAGTAAGCTTTAAAAGTGAAACTTTGTTTCCCCACATCTCATACTCACCTCTGTAAGAGCCGAACTAACAATATTTGTGGACTTGGGAGTTAGGAACACCAACTTGAAGCATTTGTCTGACTCACTGGTCTCGTGGAAGAGGCTAATTTGTCCAGGTCTAGGAAAAGTCCCCATCTTCCAGGTCCCGCTTTTGCTCTGCTGCCCTGGCCAGGCAAATGCACAAATGTCATAATTCTCTGCCTTCCCTGGCCTCTGGTCTTGCCCAGCCCATTCCTCCCTGAGAAACTTCCATTCCAAGAAAATCTGAAATAAAAAGAGGCCATTGACCTTGCTAGACAATCTGAAAGACTCATGGGGCGTCTAACGGTTTGAGCTATATGAAGTGTGCAAGGCTAAAACTGCAGGGAAAGCAACAAAGGTCCAGTGAGGACTGACAGGCCTGGGGCATCTGGGCAGCTGCTTGGGCTCATCCACAAGGCTGCCGAGTGGACCCAGGACAGTGGCCTATACCCACCTGTGAGATCTCTGCTCTCAGTCGGAAATACCTGGCAATATCACATGGTTGGATTTGAATAGATAGAAGAAAGCATATTAAATCAGTTTATGCTGCCAATTGTAACATTTCTGCTTAAGCTGATATCCAGTTGGCTACTAATGTGGTACAGAACGGCTAGAGACCAACGGCAGGACCAGTGAATTGGGCTTAGACTTTTTTTTTCACTTTTGATATAGGTAAGAACTAAGAAAGCTAGCCATGAGTGCTTGCTTTTCCTTGGGTGGCTTCCATCAGGACTGATTCTTTGACCAGAGCCTCAAGTTTTAAAGGAGATGGGTAAGCACAGGGAAGACCAGTTCTCATCACATAGATTGGTCCATCGCTGGTGATGGACCTCGCTGTTCTTCATGGAAATGGGATCGGGTACCTTCCTCCTCTAGTCCCCTTGTTTTTGAGGGCAGATAACTAGGTTTCAACTGGGGTAGGATGCCTACAGTCATCAAAGATACAGGGGAGCTCTGGGCAGGGCATTTGGGAGTTGAGGAAAGGTGCCATTACATAGCCTGCACCTGGAGACCATGTCTCCTTCTTAAACAGGAGGTTTCTTCACAGTTAGAAGTAGCCATTTTCACCCTGAAGACATACCCAGGATTCCACAACTCTCCTGGCCTCTGGTGATTGGTATGGGTATTTGCACATGCGTAGGGGCTGCTCCCCCCCTCCACATGAAGGAGGCACACCTTTCGGGCCAGGGCTCTGCTCCCAGCTGGCCTGTGAGTCACTACCTGCCTGGTCGCACTAGTCTAGGCACACAAAGGTCGGATCACCTTTTCCCACAACTTAGAGCCTGCTTGGCTTCCAGCCAGCCCACCAGAAGGATGGAGACACTCCGGTCATAGAGAACTCATTTCATTTGTGTGTAAATGGTTACACGCATATTAAACTCACTTAAAGGTATGTCCTCCACATTCATTAAGGCTATTAAAGTGGTGTACTTTAAATGAAATCCTATATAATCAAAATTACCAGATTATTGAGTTAACAGGAAATTTATCTTTGCAAAAAAACTAAGACTTTGATTTTTTTCAAAATAGGATTAAACTGTTCATATGTATTAACCAAAAATAAAACCTACTGCTTTGCAGTAGAAACCACACAGCCAGTTTCCAAAAACAGAAATGCAGGGGTCTGGCATCAGTGTCTCCCCGCGCAGCAGTTAGCTTGGAGACAGGTTGCACCCAGTCAACCAGCCAGCAGAACACAGCTGTTCTAGCTTAGCCTTTGTCCCAATTCAGCCACTTGCCCCCATGCTGATTCGAGTGTAGACTCCTCTAATTCCAAGCTGAGGGACATTCTCCAATAACATAGCAATCAATTTAATAAAGGAACTCACCAATGTCAAATTGCAATAAATTTACCAAACAATTTCACTGTTTATGGAGAGCTTTACAGTAAGAAAGTGTCAACAGAAGCAGGCACATCCGGGTACAAAGTGTTGCTGTTGGTTGGTCTTCACTTCTGTTCCTACAGCTCCAACTGCTTTGTACTCTCAGCTGAGGTCCTCCGCACGAAATTCACCTTGGATAAGCGTTCTGTTCTTGCCCATTCGACCCAGGACCTCCCAGCGCAGTCCTGGGGGCACGGACTTGTCTAAGAGAAGTGTGATTGGCAAGCCCACCCCAAACATTTATTGTAAACTTTAAATGGAGTCCAGATACGAATGACATAGAGGGGAGACACCTCCTCACACAGAAAGGAGAATACCGGAGTGTCCTAGGGTCTCGCAGATCTCACAGGGCCGGACCAGAAAAGTGTCAAACCACGCGCAGGCACGACGCCAAGCAATGCCCGATTGCTGCCCTTTCTGGTGTCCCAGGCCGCTTGGGCCCGGACTCAGCAGGCCCGACTAGGCTCCCAAGGGCGCGCCATCTCACAGGGAGGCCGACAGCAATAGGGGTAGGAGGCGTTGAGATCGGGGTCCGAGGGCGCGTACCCCGGCAGCTCCACCGACGGGTGCCCGCCACAGCACACCTCCACGCCCGCCTCGTCAAAGGCATGGAAGACGCCCACGTTGATGTAGGACACAGCGTGGTGCGCCGCGAAGCTCGCGCAGTCTCCTGGGGTGTTGAAGTCGGACTCCTCCGGGGACAGGATGGAGGCCTCGCTGGGTCGTGGCTGCAGCCGCCGCCCCCTTTTGCCCCGCCGGCCGCGCCGGGTCCGAGAGGCCAGCGACTGAGCGCGGAGCCCGGGTCCGCCCCGCGGCCGTGCCAAAGACCGGCTCGCCCTCCGCCGGCCGCGCCGACCGCGCCGGGCCTGCGAAGACTTGTAGTTCTTGACCAGCAGAAGGCTGAGCAGGCCCAACAGGCACTCGAGCGAGTTGAATACAGTGGAGAGCACCAGGCCGCGCTGGTAGTCCTTCAGCTGACGGCATTTGGCTGATGTGGCGCTGTCCAGGGTGCTGCGGGCGCGCGGCGTGCTGGAGCCCGGGGTTGCAGAGCCAGGGGCCGAGCCGGGGACAAGGGCCGGCGGGCGCGGGGGCAGGCAATAGTGGGAGTACTTGCGTTCCACCAGGGACACTGTGTCGCCGTCGATCACTGCTCCCGCAAAGGCGCTGAGAACCCCGAGCATGAAGACCAGGACGCCTAGGAGCAGCAGGTTCTGGCTGTTCACCCTCCCCGAGGGCCCGGCAGCCGCCCGCGTCTCTCCAGAAGAGGGCTCCGGAGCGCCCGATGGAGATGCGGGGACCCCGAGTCCGGGGCCCGACCCGGCCCCTGACCCGGCGAGGGGCGCCTCCCGGGGCCCGCAGCACAGCAGGGCGGCGCCGAGCAGCGAGAGGCCGGCGGCCAACAGTAGCCCGGAGTAAAAGGCACCGGCAGCCGCCCCTAGCCGGAAAGGCTCCCCGCGCAGCTCAGAGCCCAGAGAGAAGCACTTGAGGCCGACGGCGGCGGCGCTGAGCGCGCAGGCGAGCAGCAGGCTGGAGGAAAGCGCGGCGCAGGCCCCGCGGACGCTCCACTTCATCCTCCGCGCCGGAGCCGGCCCGCACCCGGCGCGCCCGCCGCCGCCCGCCGCCGCCCCCGCCGCCTGCGCCTCCTCCCGGCGCCGCGCGGCCGGACCGCCGGCCTCCTCTTCATCCTCCCGCGTCCTCCCGAGCTCGCGCTGCCGCCACTGGAGCCCGCATCCTCCGCCTCCCGCCGCCGCCGCCGCCGCGACCCCGCACCGGGAATTGAGCCGGCGCGGAAAACCGCAAGGCGCGCGCGCCCCCTCCCCAGACCGCGGCGCCGATCCCCGGACGCGCGGCCCCCCCACCCGCGGCTCCGCGCGCCTCGCCCTGACACCACCCTCCGCGGCCCCCTCCCGACCCTCGGGCCCCTAGGACTCCCCTGAGGTCCTCCCCTTGGGAAGGGCCCCTCGCCAAGTCTCCGCCTTCCTTGTCCTCCCCCTGTCAATGTCACTGTCCAGCGCCCGCCGCCTTAGGAACGCCACTCCACCTGGGCCTTCTTCTCCAGGGACCCCCTGGGCCCCACCCCCAGGACCTCCCACCTCTGGAAGCCCTGCGTTTGCTTTCCCCCATCCTCTGGGCGGCTAGTCTCCACGCCCACCTGACTGGACCCGGAAGCTCCAAGAAGTTAGCAGGGGATTTCAGCAATTAGGGATGGGTATAAGGGAGAGCCTGGGCGAGGAAAAGGGGAAGGAGGAAATGTCCAGAGGGAATAGAGGAGGGTGCGCAGGGTATTCGAGGATGGAGGAAGAAGGGAAGTATTGGCATGTAGAGCTGTGTGTTGTGTGTGTGCATGTATGAGGAATATGCATAGGCCTTAGAGTATGGGGTATGGGAGAGTGGTGTGCGCGTATGTGTTGTGTGGTGTGGGGAGCGGTATGTATTCCGAGAGTGCAGTGTAGTGTGTGAGGTGTCCAGACTTGCGATATGGGAAATGTGGTATGTGTGTTAAGTGGTGTATGTGCAGAAGGTATGTTACCTTGAGATGCGTGAAGAGTATTGTAGGTGCTTAGGGGTTGTGAGTAGGGTGTGCGGGAGAACTAGCTGGAGATTTCTCTCCGAGGATCCAGCCACGAAGCAAGGCCCGGATGGAGTCTTGGGGGAGAACCTCAGGTGAGTTCACCTTTGGGTCCAGTCCCGTCTCCAGATCTGTCAGAAAATTTCCTCACACGCAGGTGAACAAATTTGACCTGCGTTCTAGTGCGCTAGGGAGAGTGCTGTGGTCGCTCAAATCCGTACTTAGACCTCTCGAGGCCTCCGGCAGCCCCGCCCTGACCCGCAATCCCGGGTGTGGGTGAGTCAGGCCGCCTGCGCAGCTTCGGAACCTCGGGTTGCAGAGGCTGTGCCTGAGGCTGGGGTGGAGAGAAGCGGGGTCCAGGCGTGGGGACCAGGGTGCGGTGGAGAGAACGCGCCTGCGCGTCGACCTTATGGAAGGTTCTGGTAGGTCAAAGGCCCAGGGGCTTTCCTACTTATTGTTAAAGACCTCCCCCCCAAAACCAAGAACTGTATTGCCTGGGGAAGCTGAGCCCCTGCGTCCGAGGCAGCACCGGGGTTCTCGCCCACCCTCCTAGAAGCCACTTGCTGGTGGGTGTATGGAGGCCTTCCAAAGACTCCCGGACGTTTGCGTGGGTTTCAGTTCGGCCCAGAGCTTCAGAAAGAGCGAACCAGCCTCTCTGTATTTTTAGTAGGCGGAGCAGAATTTGAAACAGCATCCTACCGATCCTGCGCCTGGTAAATGATGACTCGCCAGAAAGCAAAGACGCAACCCTGCCTCGGTGAGCTTGGCGCGTGGCCCAGGAGGCTCCGCGAGCCTGCGTGCGTAAGGATCGTGGCGCCCACGCTTGGGAGCAGAGCTCAGTGCAAACTTCCAATGGTTCTTCCAGTTTCCAGGGAAACGAGATTTGGAGCTGCTGCGTGTTGCAGAGCTCCCTCTGCTCCCCATGCCAGAGCCTTGCAAATGGCTGGGCTTGGAGAGGAAAGGATTGAGGACACCTCCTCTATGCAGGGTGAACTCTGACCTTAAGGTGGAAGAATTGAGCGGGGCTATGGGGATTTCTTCTACCATCAGAGGACTCATTGGAAACATTTCTCTTCTGGGTTGTTCCTCCTCTAGATGGGCGCTGCCACCCCTCTATCAATCTTCACATTTCCCAAAATCACCATAGGGCTCTTGTACACGATGTTCCCACTCCTGGGGCATATTCACATTCTATGACGATCCTCACCTGACACTGCTCCTCATTTCTCAAAATTTATCGTCATATTTCTTAATTGCCTCGGTTTTATCGGAAACCTGTCTGATCCAGTTTTGACCTCTGTTTTCCCCAGACGGGCTTTCCATGAGTGTATCAGTGACTGCTGGAATTGGGACTGAAACCCCCGGGCTCTGTGCACAGGCTATCGTTCTTCCTCTGCCTTCCGGACTCCAGCCCCTATAGAGGATCCCATAGCACAGGATTTCCCTGTAGTGCAAATATATGTTCCCTATCAGGTGGGACTGGAAACATCAGGGTAAGGGCAGTTCAGTTCCATCTGCTTGGTTGTTTGCATGTCTGTGGTGGAGTAAACGTTGATCTGGTTCTGCCGGAAGCTTTAGGTCCAGGAGCTGGAATACAGTTGTCTCTACAGCACTGGGTCGCTCAGAGAACCTAACTGGGCAGCTGCAGGGAGAGGGGGAACTCTGCTGAGAAGAACAAGCTCAGTCAATTCAACTCTATACTGAGGGCAAGGGCACCACAAGATTGCAGGAGAGCATTCCGGTGTGTATTGAGGAGCTCTGCTGGAATCTGGAAGAACCAGAGGAACTCTCTCCCTACTTCAGCATACTGGTAGGACTACTTACAATCACCCTGCAGTTTCTGCCCAGCATGGAATCAGCAGAGAGTGGGAGGGACAGTCTGCGGTCCCATGACATCTCAACTAAGAGTGACATTGAAACTTACCCGTGTAGGACTTTAGAGCAGATTGAGTTGCTTTATGCCAGGATCCTTTCACCAAGGAAGAGCTCACCATGATCTACTATGAGCCCGCTTCAATCTCCGTTTCCAGAGTCCGCTTAATTTCCTATTTATGCCAAGAGAGACCTGGTGGACTCAGGCAGGGAGGAGAGCAACTCCAGAGAGAGAGAGAGAGAGAGAGACAGACAGACAGACAGACAGACAGACACCAGACTGGAGAGGAATCATCAGCTACTGACCAAATAAATTCCCAGAGCCTGGGCAGGTCTGGCAGCCTCCTGGGGCAGTTATCACCGTCCCACACTGAAAAGCGCTAATTCCAGGAAAGACACACAGAAATACAACAGCGATTACGTCTTAAGGACTACTTTCCTATCACCTTTGAGACTTATTTTAATATTTACATGTTTAGCCGGGCGGTGGTGGCGCACGCCTTTAATCCCAGCACTCGGGAGGCAGAGGCAGGCGGATCTCTGGGAGTTCGAGGCCAGCCTGGTCTACAAGAGCTAGTTCCGGGACAGGTACCAAAGCTACAGAGAAACCCTGTCTCGAAAAACCAATATATATATATATATATATATATATATATATATATATATATATATATATATATATATATATATATATGTTTACTAGCATTTAAAACCACACCTCCTAGAAGATTATTTGAGCTCTTATTTTTTTTCTACTCCACCACTTTTTAAAGTATTTTTGTTCTTTATTTTACAACCTATGTCTTAGGCCACCTTCTTTAACTCTAATGGAATACCATACTGTCTACAAAGAACAAAGATTTATTTAGTTCACAGTTCCAGAGGTGCTTGCAGCTGTGAAGTCCTTGGGCTGTACTGTGGCATGGTGTGGAGCATCTCATGGCAAGACAGAGCAACCAAAGAGTCCCTTCCATGACAAAACCATTCAACTAATTACATCCCAAATGTCCCACCACACCCCGTGAACTTTGGGGGTTGTATTTCTAGCTCATGAGTTCTGAGGACAAGTGTTCACACATCCTACTAACCAAATAACTGAAATTTTCATTGTTACCATCACCCCATTTTCCCGGGAATAGCCATGGTTAACCTGTTTTTTCAGATAGATAGTACAGGCATCTCTATAAAAAACACCCCGTGAGCCTTTCAAAGAACTCAGTGAAACCATGGTCATGAGTTCTCAGAGGTGGATGTAGCCATGTTTATTATTTTAAAAGCTTGTGTTTTACAGAATATAATCACAGAAAATATTAAATAGTCATGTGACATCTTCATGACATTTAAATAAGTGTTTATCCTAGCTTCATCCAAGATACAAGACTGAAGAGCCTGAGGATGCAGCCCAGAGCCTGTTAGCCCATCAGTCCTGTTTTCCTGCATTTGTTTAGACATTTATTAGGAGAGGTGCTTTCCTATTCATTGTAGTTGGCTTGGCCTGGTTTTGTTTTTGTTTGTTTATTTAGCTTTGTACAGTGAATCTGTGTCTGGCTCCTTTTGTTCTCTATATGTTTGTCAAGTGTGTTCATAATGTTGTGCTCAGCTATAGCTCACTCATTGCTGGTTACGAAGCCCGGTAGCTTCTCCGTTTCACGGCAATAAGCATCATGTTGCTGCTAGTTTGGAAATATTTGTGTGTTCTGAATCATTGAGACATGCAGTTGAGTAACGTGAGAGTGAAATCGCTGGGTTGTGAGTAATACCATCTTTACTTTTTTCCCCTTTAGGCGCTGAGGTTCAATTATGAACAATAAGAACCACTGATTTTAACTATGCAGTTCCATGAGTTTGAACGATTGCATACGTGTCTACAAACAACCACTTCATGACTCAGTACTGTTCCAGCTTCAGCAAAAGTTAGCTGTCTCAGCTTCCCCCATTCGAGGTCCATGCATTATAGCTCTTTGTTTGTTTATTTTTAAGACAGGGTTTCTTTGTGAAGCCCTGGCTGTCCTAGAACTTGCTTCATAGACCAGACTGACCTCAAACTCACAAAGATCTGCCTGCCTCTGTCTCCCAGTTGCTGGGATTAAAGGTGTGCACCACCACCATTCAGCAGTGCACAATAGTTTTCAATACAGCATTTCATATGCATGGAATCATGCAGTGGGCAATATTTTCTGGTTTCAGTGCCTTTCAGATTTATTCATACCCTTGCATAAACAATGAATTGCTTATTATTTTTTAAAAAAAGAGTTATTTATTTATTATGTATACACTGTTCTGTCCATATGCATGTCTGCAGACCAGACCAGAAGAGAGCACCAGATCTTATTACAGATGGTTCTGAGCCACCGTGTGGTTTCTGGGAATTGAACTCAGGACCTCTGGAAGAGCAGCCAGTGCTCTTAACCTCTGAGCCATCTCTCCAGCCCAGATTGTTTGTTCTTATCATTAAATACAATTCTACTAAAAAGTGTTGATCTATTCACAACATGACGGTCATTCCAGCTTTTCCTACAGGGGTGACTGAGATACTATGCAAAAGTGACATCATGCAGGTTGAAGTCCTTATGAGCCCATTTCCACCTCCTTAGTGTGTAATAGGAGTGAATGGCTGGGCGCCAGCACACATTTATCTTAAAGAAACCAAAAGATTGTTTACCAAAAACTTTTCATTCCCCCATGCCATTCTGCGAATCTGCATTCTTGGCAACCTGGGATGATGTCAGCTTCCCTGGTATTTTGGCCAGTCTGGTATCCATAGATGGAATCTCTCTGTGACTTTAGTTTGCATTGCCCAGTTATGAATACCACCAACCATTTCACTTTTCTTCTTCAGTAAAGCATTAAAAACAACTTTTGTTAGGCCGGGCATGGTGGTGCACACCTTTAATCCTAGAACTTGGGAGGCAGAAGCAGGTGGGTCAATGTGAATTTGAGGCCAGCCTTGTCTACAGAGCGAGTTCCAGGACAGCCAGAGCTGTTACACAGAAAAACCCTGTCTCGAAAACAAAAACAAAAAAGTTTCGTTAACTTTTTAAAATTAAGTAGTCTGTACATATATATTATGGTCCTTTGGATCCTCCTGTAACAACCGAAGTACATATTATACTTCATTCAGTCCAATCCCTTGAGAGCCCCACCAGTCATCCAACCTGTAAGTTCAGTGAGACAACCATGATTTCCCAGTGCAGGTCTGGATTTGTGCCACAGAAGGGCCTTGAGGTCTCATAATATTCATGGCTCCAGAGGAGCTACTCACCCAAACCTACCAGTTCTACCGCATGCAGCTGCCCTTCCTTCCTTCCTTCCTTCCTTCCTTCCTTCCTTCCTTCCTTCCTCCCTCCCTCCCTCCCTCCCTCCCTCCCTTCCTTCCTTTCTTCCTTCTTTCCCTCCCTCCCTCCCTTCCTCCCTCTCTTTCTTTCTCTCTCTAAAGTGCATACTGGGAAGTGTGCCTCTCATAAAGGCTTGCACTGTAGTGGGTTGGAACTCACCTTCTTGCTTGCCTGAAACAGGTAGGAAGTCTGAATCAGAAGAGTCACACCAAGAAACATCATTCTGAAGGGATCTTCAGAAGTTGAAGTCTTGATGAAGCTGTCGATGCCCAGGTGAAAATAAGTTATAATAAGTTATATAAGCCTACAACTAAATAAATTATATTAAAATATTGGTAACGTATACTTAAAGCAATCACTTTCTATTTTACCACACATTTCCGTTCACTCTTTTTAAAAATCATTTATGTATATATTTTATGCATGAGTGCTCTATCTGCATGTATGCTTGTAAGCCAAAAGAAAGCATCAGACCCCATTATAGATTGTTGTTAGCTGCCATGTGGTTGCTGGGAATTGAACTCAGGAGTGCCCTAACTGCTGAGTCATCTCTCCAGCTCTTTACCACACTTTTCTATTACCTGTTTTCTGAAATTGCATCAAGCTGAGCAAAAATGTATATTCTGCTCTGTATCTCTCAACCCCTTGCTCAGTAGCTCCAGGTGACAGCTTATAATTTACCTTTCCAGGAGAATTTATATCACAGAAATGAGCAAATGATGCAAATCTGACCGGGGATGCTTATTTTACTTATCTACAAAGAAAAGGGAAATATGAATGATGTAGACTGGACTTAAAATGGATTGTGGCTATAGCCATCATTTTAAGTTCAGAATGCGTTTCTTCCAGTGTTTGGGAGCAATCACCTGTGCAGTAATAGCATGCACATTGTATATCTCTAACGGAAGGCATTCCAACACGATTCCCCCTTGTCCTCCCTGGAATTCATAAGCTTCTGTAGGAACAGCACCCAGCATTCAGATCAGAGCAGCACCCTCTTGTCAGGGATGGGAGCAAGCATTCTGCTGAGTCAGATGCAATCAGGGTTTATTCATGTCCTAATTTTGCAATATTGTTGTCAGTGATAGAGTTACAAAAACAGTGGATTTTGCAAGAAATAGCAAGTCACATTGAAGTCATAAAATAAAAAGCAGATAAACGCTTTCATTTAAAATGTTATTTCCAAACTTATATAAGAAAATGCTTTTTTTTAGTTTTTTCAATTTTTTAAATTGCATTTATTTGTTCACTGTGTATGCACATTTGCATGTGGGAATGGGAATGTAGTGGAAACTTGTGGGGGTCAGAGGGCAACTGGCTGCATTTGGTTTTCTTCTTCCTCCTTGTGGGTTCAGGGGACCACACTCAGGTCTACAGGCTTGGTGGCAAGTGTCTTTACCTGCTGAGCCATGTCACTGGCCCACGACATTACTAATAGAATTTTTATGTTAGCTCAAGCAGTGGCACAAATTTTAGTAAGGTTATAAAACCGTTTCTCATATTTTGATCCACCAACTGCCAATAAACAGTAAATTCTCACATTCTTTTCCCTGTGAAACAAGCGGAAACAGATACAGGAAGGAATCTTGTGACCTTCAGTCTGGCAGCTGCTAATTTTCTGAAGATTTAGCTGACCACCAAGATGCTCTGAGTGTTCAGGAATAGTCACCAGGAAATGCATGGCTCCTGCTTGAGTCAGCTCTGGGAGAGGAAAAAAACCACCATTCAGACAGCTAAGGAAATGCCTTCCTGTAGGCTAAAGTCCAACACATCAAACATGGGTACATGGGAAGTGGTGTTGCATTAAGCGGGTGGAAGAGATGCCTACAAGGCTCAGCCCTTGACAGTGCCTTCTCCATCACACTCACTGCTGTGGGCTTTACCACCCAGCCTCATAGTTGTAAGAAACACCTAGCTACTGAGAACTCCAAACTCATGGTTCAGTTCAAAGTTCCTCCTGGCGCTCCAGGATAGGTTCCGACCTCCTGTCTTCATCTACTCTATTAAGGCCTCATTCTAGCACATGAAACATTGTATCTCATCTTTAAAGATAAACAAGACCCACCCCAGCCCCTGTACTCAGCTGAGAAAAACTCATTCAGAGTGAGCAAAAGCAATTCTGTGTTTGCACCTTTATCTCCCTTACTCTCTGACTCGCTCTACCCAGTACCTATGTTCAGGGTGCCTGCAGGAAAGCAGTCCTCATTCAGACTGCCCTAAGCTCCCTGGCTTTTCTCAGATCTCTCTTCTCATTGAAAAATGAGACAAGTTCTCTTAATGGCCTGGAATTCACCAAGTAGACTTGGTTATTTGACCACTGAGTCCAGGAATCTGAAAACAGGAAGTGTTTTTTTTCACTTATTGTTTTCAGTGTCAATAATAGCATCTAGCATGTAGTACCTGGTCTGTGAATATTTGTGTAGCTAATTTTAAAATTTTACACAATTAAAATTTGAAGAATGTAAACCATGGATTGCTAGCCATAGTGGTCTACAGCCTTGCTTTTCAATCCGTGGGTTACAACCCCTTTGGGGGTCGCATATCAAATATTCTGCATATCTGATATCTACATTACAACTCATAACATTAGCAAAATTGCAGTTATGAAGTAGCAATAAGAATAATGTTATGGTTGGGAGTCATCACAACATGAGGAATTGTGTTAAAGGGTTTCAGTACTAGGAAGGTTGAGAACCACTGGTCTGTAGCTTGGAATGCTCTCAGGAGACTTTCTATACTTGAGTCTGGGCATACTGTACTAGACTTCATTCTCAAAGTGTGAGAGAACATTTGGATAAACTCCACCAGGAAATTATGTGACCAGATGTGTCACCTTTGAAATCTTCTGGTCATAAAGTCTGGCATCAAAAGCTACTCAGGCTTTGGTTCCAAGGTTTCCAGGAGTTGCCACCACAAAAACTCCCTCATGACCTGTTTTCATTACTGTTCTATGGCTTCGAAGAGACACAATGACACAGAAACTCTTATAAAGGAGAGCATTTGAGTGGGGGCTTAGAATTTCAGAGGATGGTTCATTATCATCATGGCAGGGAGCAGGTGCCATGCAGGTAGACATAGCACTGGAGTAGTAGCTGAGAGTTCTACATGGAGAGGGAGAGAGGGGGCCACTGAGCACATGAGCTCATCCTAGCACTGACTCCAAAGCCACAGTCAAATTCTATATATGAGTGCAACCAGGATAATAACCTTAGGGGGGTCACTGCTTTACCGGATACAGGTGGAATTTGGGAAACAAAATAATATTGCCAGTCCAGGGCCAGTGCTATTGCCAGTCCAGGGCCATGGAGGGCTGGATGCTGTCCTAGGCCCCAGACCCAGCAACAAATCACTAAAATGAGGCACACGCTTATGAGCCAACATGGAAGGGCAGATTGTCCTGAGAAACATGAGCATGAGGTCTTGGGTGGACCTCAAAGACAGTCACTGTTCGCATGTCTGTCATGGTCTCCTTTGGAGTCTAGCTGAAGCACTTGATTGGAATCCCTCTATGTCTCCTCTGACTTCTGTTTATGATAGCACAGAGCCCAGGTGAGCCATGGGGGGACAGTGCTGCCAGCTGTCCGTGTTTTAGCAGTGGGATCCAGAATCGGTGGGGCCCATCTCTCAAGAGAGAGTTGCCACTCTTCATCTCCACCATGAAGACACAGCTGGATCTCCTCGGCAGGAGCCTACACTGATGCTGTTCTGTGAAGGACAGAGACCCTTCTCTGCTTTGGTTTCCTTTAGAAATGGACCTGGCTCTGTCTCCCACATATCCCAGCCTTCCACCACTCCAATTCCTTGCTTCTACCTGTGGGACTAAAGCAGGGTTCTTGTGTTTCCTGTGTTCATTTCCTCATTTGTAATCATGATTCTGTGACTAACTGCCACACTGTCTCCTCATATTCCTGGACTACCAAAGCCAGGGCTGAACAGTCCTGGTGTAGCCTTTCTTCCTTAGCACACGTAAGTAGACACAGCCATCCTACAGACAAAACTTTCATGTAGGGCAAACAAAAGCCCAGTGGCTGGACAAGTACCCCCAGATTTCCAAGTAAACCCTCGCAGAGATGCTCAGGGATGCTCCCTCTGGTGCAGTGAAAATAAGGACTTCTGCCAAAACAATAAGAACAAAGGTATCAGGGTCTCCTTCCCCTTGAAATAACTCAAATGCTGCACAGAAGGCAGCAGGCATGGTTTTCAAATGCTAAGCATTAAACAAGGTAGGACAGAAACTGAGTATCAAGTAAGTCCTCCAATACATCGTGTAATAGCTTAAGAGCTGCCAGAAATGATGCCAGCTGAGGAGTCCAGGCAGAGTCGAAAGACCTTCCTGGGTTTATGAGACAGGGTTGAGCTCAGGAGATCAAGCTAAATGTGTGCTAGTTTGATTTTTGTCAATTATACTTTAATACAACTGTAAAAACGGTGTTAAAAGCACATTGTAAAATGTTAAATATCAGAAGTGACAAATATCTGATAATATCTAATAAATATCTCTAAGAGGATAAAGAAGCAATATGCCTTAATCACATATATATGTGCTTAACCATATATAAATGAATTGATTAGATAGATTGGTGGAGGAGTGGCTAGATGAATAGATAGATAGATAGATAGATAGATAGATAGATAGATAGATAGATAGATAGATAGATGGATAGATAGATGGATAGATGGATGGATGGATGGATGGATGGATGGATGGATGGATGGATGGATGGATGCCGCGCACCGCGGTCCCCGTCTGCGCTCTATGCGCTAGAACCCAGTTAGTGAGCTTCGGGCAAGGGGCTGGAGGTTGAGAACACACACGCAGAGACAGACCGACACACAGACCTTCAAACACTGGTACCAAAAAGCCCCTCTTTAATAGACCATGGAGGCTTAAATACACTACAGTCAATGGCCAACAGGTGAAAATCCCATCCTCTGATCCTCTACGCTAGGAACAGCTTTTAGTAACTTCTATTAGAAGGCTCTAGACAGGGAAGAGCAGCTGAAGGCCAGGACTCGATTAGTCTCAACAGATAGATAGATAGATAGATAGATACATAGATACATAGATAGATGATAGATAGATAGATAGATAGATAGATAGATAGATAGATAGATAGATAGATAGATACAAAATCAGATGTGAAAGGGACCCAAGAACAAAGACAATATTATCACAAGAACTAGAGTAGAGATTGGAAGCTAACACTGGAGTTATTAGTTTACCCTTTGCAAAGGTTTAACCTCAGGTGAGTTTGGTTTATAACAACCTTGATTCTGTCTCCCTTTGGTTTTTCTCTACATTTTGTAGTCAGAGGATGGTTGCGATAAATCTTTTTCATTCTGAAACCATGGCTGTGGAAAGAGTTCTTTTGTAGATGTGATTTCTGTGTGAACAAGGAATGAGGATAATGGCCCCATGCCATGACAATCAGAAGAAGCTTTCTGGCTCTTTCATGAATTCTTTCAGCAAGGCCACAGGTCAGTATCTTGTGGACAATCGCCAGGCAGAACTGACTTCTCACTGCGTTATTAGCCCTGCTTCAAACATCGCTTAGACAGAAGCGTTCTATCCAAGGTCTCCTCAATCAGACCTTGAACTGCTGCTTTCAGAGAGCTCTTTCTGGTCCTCGTATTGTGACGACTACATTTCTGTATCAGTGCTTAGTATTACTCTGGGTGTCCTAATGCTTCTTCAATGAGTGAGTGAGTTTCTTAAATATTGTTTCTTAAATAGTCTCTGCTCAGCTACAGCCCAAATGTTCTGCTCTAGCCCCCACATGGGACTCCGTGATGGGCAGGCAGCCTACGCCTTAAAGACAGGACACTATCCCGCAGGTCAACACCTGCACCAGGCACTCTGGCTACAACGCTTTGGAAACAGGTTGTGTGTTGCTGGGGCTGCACTGATCTTGGAACCACATTCTGCCTTCCTGCTGAACAAGCTGTAGACAGGCATCCACTTCCAGTTCCTCACAGTGACAGCCTGGCCCTGAGCGATATTTTCCCACCAACCAAGAGATGCCAGACTCATCTTCACTCTGAAAGGATATAAGCTGATAGCTTATCTTGGGGTGGATGATGAACCAGAATCTAGCCAACAGGTCACACATGACCCAGATGGCTCCTGCTTTGAGTATTGGAGACAACTTCCTGGTACTGATCAGGTTTCCTGGTGGTGGTAAGGGGTGGCAGTGGGACCACAAAAACCCATATCCCCAACATCCAAAGCCCACGTGACAACAAACTGAGCCATCAACTGGCTCATCTTGTGTGGTTAGAGATCACCCGGGGTACAGGCACAGGAATAAATGGCCACTTCTAACCAAAGAAAGATGCCACCAACCTGGCCATATCATGAGGAGGTGAGTATGTAGGCTTACACTTCACAGTGAACCATTTGGTTTCAATTCTTAGCTTGACATAACGTAGGCTCACCTGAGAAGAGATTCTCAATTGAGGAATTGTCTAAATTGGCCTGAGAGCATGTCTTTGGAAGATTGTCTTGATTGTTACATAAGGCCCAGCCCACTGTGGGCAGCACCATTTCCTAGGCTGGGCCCTGAACTATATAAGAGTTAAAAAAAACTAGCGTGCAGGCTGTAGATATGTTTAGCTCTCTACTCTTAACTGTGGATGTGGTGTGACCAGCTTCTCCAGATTCTGCCTTGATTTCTCCCAAATCATGATGGACTGTAACTTGGAATTGTAAGCTAAAATAACCCATTTTTCCTAAGTTGTTATTTGTCAATATATTTTATCACAACAATAGAAATAGAACCGGGACAGTCAGCAGGACTCTTGTTCCCGCTCAGGCAACTGGTAGAAGATGATCGTGGCTATCTGCAAAGGCCTCTGTGCTTCACGGCAATGCAACTGAAAAAACTGGAGGATCCAGAAAGACCACTGCAGCTTCCACCAAGAGCAGCTCTGACCAGTGGCAAATTCAGCCTGTTTTCATCTGACTGACTCAACCAGTCACCAGTGCCTTCCCCAAATGTGCCCGGTTTCCACCTCTGTCCTTTGTGGCTCATGCCTGGCTAAACTATTGGCCGCCCGAGGCCTTTATTGAGTCTTTAGCCCCTTCCTTTAGGATCATTGACTAAGTTATTTTTCTATTGCTGTAACGGACAATATGACCAACTCATAAAAATTTATAAAGGCAACTTATAAAAGAAAGCATTTGCCAGGCAGTGGAGGTGCATGCCTTTAATTCCAGCACTCAGGAGGCAGAGGCAGGTGGATCTCTGTGAGTTTAGGGCCTCCCTGGGCTACACGAAATTGAATCTATCTAAAAGAGAAACAGAGCTCACACAAAGGTGATTCCAGCACTTGGGATCCCACGCCTTTAATCCCAGCCCTAGGGAGGTAGAGACAGGAGTGATATGGCTGGTCAGAAGGAGGAATATGAGGCAGGAGAGACAGGAGCTCAGATGAGTCTGAGGATTCAGTCGGAGCATGCATCTGAGATTTCGTAGAGAAAGAGGTCAGTCTGAGAATTTGTAGAAATAGTATACCTCATTCAGTCTGAGGATTTCGTAGAGGTAAGAACTAGTGACTGGCTAGTCTGCTTCTCTGATCCTTCAGCTTTCACCCCTAATATCTGATTCTGGGTGTTTATTATTAGGAATAATTAGAAATTGTGCTACAACATACCTTCTAATCCTTCCCAAACAACTCCATCAACTGGTGACCAAACATTCAAATACATGAGCTCATTCAAACCACCACACTCATTGATACAACAGATTACGCAGATGCCCTCTCCCAAGTCAGTGTCTTGAGAGACATCCGGCTCCTGTACATGTCAATAGCTCTCATTCCTCTCTCTCTCTCTCTCTCTCTCTCTCTCTCTCTCTCTCTCTCTCTCTCTCTCTCTCTTTCTCTCTCTCGCATACACACACACACACACACACACACCACACATACACAGAGAGAGATTCCTTGGCTCTGTGTTCTGTGCTGTCTCCGCGGTGTGCCTGCTGGACCAAAGACATTAAGCATGCACATTGTATAGTAATAATCCCCTGCCTTCTTTCTTTGTTTCATTAACTTTGAGCTCCCCATTTCAATATCCCTACTCACACACTACTGGGATTCCAGCACTATTCTTTTTGTTTGTTTGGTTTCTTTTGTTTTGAGATTCCAGCACTAATCTTTTAACTGCTGTGCCATTTCTCCAGCCCCAAGGATGTCGTGTTCCAGCACTAATCTTAAAGCCTGACAGTTCTCCTAACTTAAAGTGATATAAATCTTTTAAAATAGATGAGGAAAAGTACTTCTCTTACATCTGCAGAAAAGCAATAAAATTTGGATCAATAAACAGTTCTTACAGGTCTTCAGGGGCACATCTGTACACCCAAGTTTGGATAGCAGTATTCACAGCAGCCCAAATATCCATGGAAGGATAGGAGGAGAAAATGCGGCCCATTCCCTTCGTGGAATATTATTCAGTCTTGAAACGGGATGACACTCTGACACCTACTGCAGCCTGTATGTGAGGATGTTACGCTGAGGGAACCAGACACAGAAGGACAAATATTTTGTGATGCTCCTAACATGAGGGCCCTCGAGTTATTGAGGTCATAGGAACAACGTCAAGGGCCAGGGAGAGGATGGGGAACGAGTGTTTGATGGGAACTTAGTTTCAGTCTAGAAGATCAGATGGTAACGGTAACATTCTTAACACCACCAAATCTCACACTTAAATATGATTAAAATTGTTGTTGTGTGTATTTTTGCCACAATAGTTTTTGTTTTAATTTCAAAAGGCAGTCCTTGTCCTCAAGGGTCAATTGGGTGTGCTAGAGAAGAGAGCAGAACCTTGCTGGAGGCCCCACAAGGGGGCTCCACTTCAAATGAATGAATTGCACTTTGTTCTCATTTGTGGGCTCACACTACAAAAGAAAACGGTATCAAAGATGCTGGAGTCGAGTCCTCTCAGATGTTCATTGACAGTCTTTGATGTTTCAAATGGACTTATTGTTGGCTTTGAGTTTAAATGGCCCACATGTTTTCTTAAAAATCCAAAACAAAACAAAACAGCAATAACAACACAATCCCACTGTATTCAGAGTCGCTAAACATACAGTGATGGTTGTAACTGCAAAACCTCTTAATTGCAAACTGGAGCAAGTCCTTCTGCTGCTCTGGTCCAGGTGCCTTCTGGATGATGGTGCCACAAGGCCTCATTCCAACACACAGGGTACTAAGAATTGTGTGTGAGCTTGAAGCCTCCAGTCTGTCCCCAGACCTTGGCTCCACCCTTTAGGGAAGGTGCACCCTTGGCCTCTGGCTCCATGCTGTGCTTGGTGGCATTTGCCATCATCTGCACAGATTACAGTATTGAGGTCTCTTAGTTCCTGGGGCATCTGTTTCTTGGTCTGTGCTCATCCAAACTGAGGGCTTTGTTTTGACTCGCCTGTCTTCCCTGTTTACTGCTGCCAAAAATCGCCTATCCACGCCATGGGAATCTTGCAAGTGCCCTTCCCAGGCCTTCTGTACTAACTCAGGTCTCCACTGCAGAACGTTCTACTCTGTTTCCCAGGATGAGCTCTCTGTGCCAAGCCTGAGGAGCCCTGATGACTGCACAGACCTCAGTCATGCTGTTTAGTCGTAGGAGAATTCAGAAGCCCCTAAGGTGTTTACAAATACCCCCAAAACTTGAAGCCATTAGAAAATAAGAGACTTACAATTATTGGGCAACCTTCTTCAGGAACAGGGCATGGCCTAGCATGTTGGATGACCCCCAGCTCCGCTGAGTGCTATCCTGTTGTGCTTGACAAGACTGAGACCAAACAGGTTTCTCTACCAAACCCTGGGTCAAAACCCAGGAAACCAGGAAGTCAGACAATCTTGAGGATGACCCATGGCCATGCAGGGTCATCCCCATGTCCATCACCTACCTAGATGAGGATCATCCCTACCAACCCACTGTCAGCCTCAGGGACCAACCTCAGCATCCACACCTCCTCCCTACCTGGGTTCTATGCAAAAGAATCACAGGAGGGCCACCTGTCCCTAGAGATGATGTTCCTCGTCTTCCCGAGACCTCTAGGACTTCTGCTCGTCAGAATAGAATGAACCCTCATGGGCCACCACCAGGCATCTCTACTCTGCCTTAGCCATTGGCTTAGTGGGCAGTTTTGAACACATCTGTGGAATTCTATAATACACATCTGTTGACCCATTGGCCCCATGAGACACAGGGACAGTTTGTCAATGTTAAGTTGGAAATTCCAAATTCGTGGCCCAGAACTTCAGATAAAACAAAACAAATGAGGGCTGGAGAGATGGTTCAGCGGTTAAGAGCATTGCCTGCTCTTCCAAGGTCCTGAGTTCAATTCCCAGCAACCACATGGTGGCTCACAACCATCTGTAATGAGGTCTGGTGCCCTCTACTGGCCTTCAGGCATACACGCAGACAGAATATTGTATACATAATAAATAAATATTAAAAAAACAAATGAATAAATAATAAATGAATAAAGGGTTTCCACTGGGGAAACATGGAGCGGGAAAAAAGTAGACATGGGTGTGCACAAATAAGCTTCCACGTGTTAAAGTGGGTTCACACTGCCAGATGCCAAGGACCCCAGGCTGGCTCCTAAGCTCTGTCAGTACCTGGGCAAAGGACCCAGAACTGGCAGTAAACATGCATTATACTTCTTGCCCTGTGTGATGCCTCCTCACCCACAGGCACATCCTAGCCACGCTCAGAAGGGAGATTCATCAGAGTGGCCTTCCTGGTACCACCACCCTGTCCCTAGCCCTGCAGCTATGGGCTGGACATCAGCATCCAGGGCTGGCCTTCTGTGTCACTACTAGAAGTATGAAGCTGATCACAGGTCCTCTCTTTGCAAGAGGCAGGACCATGGGTGGACACTGCACCTGGGCTGCTAGCCAGCAATTTTCAGCTTCAGAATGTTGTTTCCAAAACAGCAGGCACAGGTCCTGCTTTCTCCATTTGGCCTAACATTATCTTCTGCCCAAGCCTGCTTGTTAGTGAAATGCCTCCCGCAGGGTCATCCCAGACCCTCCATCACGTAAAGGGCTGTCTTTTGTGGATCTCTGATAGTGACCCGTCTTCTTTGGGTGTACGGTTGGTGCCTGCTATGTACCACGTCATTCCTCACTCAGAGAATATCTATGAAAGGTTGTTGGCTGTGGCATGGAGTGTTTGTTTAACTGTATAAAATGTGTTGCATTTGTTTGCTTTGCAGAATAATTGTTTAACTATGTAAAGATGTGTTATATTTGTTTACTCTGCATTTGTTTAATTTTGTAAAGGTGTGTTGCTGTTTTACCTTGTCTGCCTAAGGCACCTGATTGGTCTAATAAAGAGCAGAATGGCCAATAGCTAGGAAGAAGAGGGACATGTGGGGCTGGCAGACAGAGAGAAAAGGGGAGCCAGTCAGCCAGCCAGGGACTAGCCAGCCAGAGCCAGCCAGCAGGGTGGGGGTGGGGTAACCAGCCAACCACACATGGAGGAAGCAGGAAAGCAGGCTGGGCAGTATGCTGGTGAGGTAAACAAGCCTTGGGGCAGCACACAGATTAACAGAAATGGGTTAATTTAAGTTAAAAATTTTAAAAAGCTAGCTAGAAACAAGCCTAAGCTAAGGCTGAGCATTCATATGTAATAATAAGTCTCTGTGTCATGATTTGGGGACTGGTGGTCCAAGAAAACCTGCTACAGTCATTGTTAGCTGGGAAAATAAAATACGAAGTCTGAACTAAGCCGGACATGAAGACTCATGCCTTTAATCCCAGCCCTCAGTAGATAGAGATGGGTGTCTTGAGTTGGAGACCACCCTGGTCTACACAGGAAGACTATTGTCTCAAAGAGAAACCTAGCTGAGGGTCTGCCCATCTTGTTCCCACAGAAGGCCTACGTGTTTGATCTGCCCCACATTTTCCTGCCTGTGGTCTTTCTTATGCTGCTCCCAGCATCTCATTCTGAGATGCGTATATCTGTTCCTCTGCATGATGGGACTCTGGTAGTGAGCTCTAATTTCTCCCCACTTCTATCTCTTGCCATTTTTTTCCTGACTGGTTAATTTTAATTCCAGAACATACTGCTCCTTGTCTAATTGTATCCTTTCCACAATTTGGTACAAGAAGCCAGATTCTCTTCCCGTAACAGCTGGTGATGACACATTCCTGTTCTAAATGACTCCCAGGATGTGTGACTCATTTTTAAATTCCACTTTCTGATGAGGCAAAATTAATAGGAGACCGGTAAATGGAACAATCCCACTTCTCCTTAACCACCCCCCAGTTGCTATAGAGACGTCACCTGGTGAGTCCAATGGTCCCTGAGCATGCTTGTCTCCCACAGGTGCAGCTTGCAGGTATACCTCATGGGGTGCTTCTCGCAGATCTGTCCCACAAGGGCATCTCACAGGAGCTTCCTACTGGCTCCCTCACAGTTTTTCATCACAGAGATGTGCTACAGATGTTTCCAGGTGTGCCCCACAGGTCTATGTTTATGACTTTGTTGAGTCCACCCCAATCAAAGACCCTAAGGCACCTCTAGTAGATGTTTAAGAATGTGAGGGGGACTGGGACTATCAGTGCAGTGCATTGCCTTGAGACATTTATACAGAGTTCTTATCAACATGAACTTAGGGCTCCTCTGGGGATTGCTGAGTTCTGGACACCTCTAAGCCAGTATGCCTACAGGCTCCATGTTGGATGCATTAGGGTCAGAGTGAATGAACTCTGAGCTAAACTTGTCCTGTGACCTCTGCCCCTGCCTGTAGTTTCCCCTGTGGTTTGCAAACCTGTATGACTTCCTCATGATGTTGCAACAGGATGATGGGTCTCCAAGTGGAACAAGGTGACCTTGTGGACATTTCCGTCTCATCCAGCCACGATAACATGCCGTGCCTCTTCCAAGCCATTCCAGGACCAGGCCAAGCAGGTGGCCTGCTGCCCTGAGTCTAAACCTCAGCACTACAGCATTTGCCCACACACCTGTCCCTGTCCCAAAGTCCTTCCCCTGAGTCCCCAGTCAGAGCGCACTATTTTTAGGGAAAGAGAGAGACCTACAAGCAGATTCCTGAAAGGAAACTGTACATGACTCAGCAGAGGCAAGAATTTGTGGGTGCAGGGCCCCGTTACGCTCAGCTAAGCCCAGTGTACACACACAGCTGTGCAGTTAGTCAACCTCCCTTGCCTGGGAAACTGCAGGTGTCAGCACAAAGCCAGAGTTCTATGCTGAGAAATCATTAAACACGTGTACACCAAACATACACCTTGTCAGATGATAAGAAAAGTCAAAATTACAAGCAAACCCTTTCCTGGTGGAAAGTTTAGTGATACATGGAAGAGGCAAAATGAAGGCACTCCCGAGTAGTCCCCAGAGTGTTATTTCTGGTCTCACCTGGAACAAGGCCCAGAGTTCTTGCAATTAATGCATCCTGTATTCTCATCTTTGAGGTCAGGTTGGATGCTCTAGGCCAGCTCACACAATGGGCAGAGTCCTGCATCACATGTTCTCATGCCCAGGTATGCACACCTGCGTAAGGCACCCACAGACTCTGAAATACCCTTAGTGCTTAGTGCACGAGGCTGGCCAACAGCAGAGCATCTGGACACCAGAACTGAATTTCTGAGTAATTCTTTTTATCATCTCCATGACTACACCAACACCAGGAGATCTACTGACAACTGAATGCACTCACCCTCCCCTGATACACAGGTTTTCCGGTCCATAAAACAGTGCTTACAATGTAGCAGTGAGTGGATAACAGGGCAAGAATCTAGCAACACAAACAAATATGCCTGAAAACTAAGTTTCTAAATTCAGGAAAGTAGAAAACACTTTCACCCGTCTAGCTCACACAACACTCTGGGTAATTCTACTATATCGCATAAACTTTATGAACCCTCAGTTCAGGGAGGAGGTAGTCCAGAATCAAGACAGAGTTTCTGGAGAGGACAAGTGCGCCCAGGGGCCTGTTGACCGGTGACATCGAAAAGGAAAGTCCTGAATTTATAGGGGCAGCTGTTCAGCTTGAGCCCTCCTGCCTGTGGCAGCCACATGGATACAGAGTGATGTTAGGTCAAAGCTGTGTCCTCCATAGCAGGTACAGACCAAGGAAAGAAATGAGAGCTACTTCTAACAAAGGATTCTGGGGACAGTTGCCTGAAATCCATGTATCTATCTTTCTTCCAGGCATGGACCCCTCCTTGCCCTCTCTGCCTCAGAAGTCAACTGCAACGCTGGAAAGCCATTGCTCATCCCCCCCCCACCCCCACCCCACGGCAGGGTACAAGGACATCCAGTTGGACCAACCCAAACCCTTCCGCAGCTCCTCAAGCAAAGAGGATCATATTCTGTGTTTGTGAAATTATCTAGTTTGGGACCTGTTTCCCCAGAAGTGAGTTGTCTTCCCTTTACAGCGCCTAATTCCTGAAACAGACAGGAAGCCCTGCCCCTAGCTTTATCCCAAATCCCAATTTTAAATATCCAGTTTTTGCAGGGGAACTGTGACTGCTGAACCTCTGAGAAGAGTGAGGACGGGCCGCCTATGAGTCAGCCGTCTCCCCTGGGCTCTCTAATCATCACTAAGAAAGACTTTGCTGACATCAGTGTTTGCAGATCCATGCGGACCTGGGAGTGGTGAAAGCCCTGGGACAGCAGTAGGGGCACCATGAGCCTCAGTGAGGACCAGGTACGTAGCTTCCTAGATGGGAACCCCGCTTTTGCCCACCAATACTTTGGGAAGAAGCTGAGCCCTGAAAATGTGGCAGCGGCCTGTGAAGATGGCTCGCTGGTGGACTGCAGCAGCCTGCGGGAGCTGTGCCAGGTGGAAGAGAGTACAGCACTGTTTGAACTGGTGCAGGACATGCAAGAGAATGTCAATATGGAGCGTGTGGTCTTCAAGGTCCTGCGACGCCTCTGCACCATCCTGCATGCTGACCGCTGCAGCCTCTTTATGTACCGCCAGCGCAATGGCGTAGCCGAACTTGCCACACGGCTCTTCAGTGTGCAGCCAGATAGCCTCCTGGAGGACTGCCTGGTGCCCCCTGACTCTGAGATCGTATTCCCACTGGACATTGGGATTGTGGGCCATGTGGCTCAGACCAAGAAGATGGTGAACGTGCAGGATGTGGCAGAGGTGGGTGTTCTCCAGCCAGGGTGCAGACGCATGCTCTGCCTCAGCATTCAGAGATTTCTCGAGGACTTCAGGTCCAGAGCCAAGGTTCTCGCGGCTCACCCTTCCATGCCCCTCTGGTCACAGTGCCTAGCCTCCTGTCTTTCCCTTCCAGGACCTAGTTTTTCACATCCCCAGTTTAAAGAAAAAAAAAAAGGAACTCAAAGAGAGCTTTAAAAGGTTTCCCCTCCCCTTCTGGGTGTGGAACATTCACACAGCTACTAATTGTCTCAGAAATACTATTTAAGAGGCGTTCTTGTGGAGGCTTCTCAGACGCAGTCTCTGTCCTTGCCAAGGCTTCTGTATCTGGGGGTCCAAAGTCAGGCCTCTATGCATGGTAAGCGTGGTGAGGACCTAGGGTAGCCTCATTGATCATCAGGGGTGAAGAGTCTTCCCTGGAGGACTACAGTTGTCTGCATGGGTCTCTGAATGGGTCAAACTAGGGCTGGTATAGAAACTAACACCCAATCATGGCAGAAGCAGCTTCACCCACAAAGGGAGGGACCATACTGGTCCTGGAGGCAGAGATCTGGGGTCCAGTAGAGGGTGGGAATGGAGTGATAGGAGATTCCCAGGCTGGAATGGAAACGGTCTTATTGACAGGGTCTTCATGGAGGCTGCTGGCCTGTGGCAGGTATAACCAGGACAGAGCTCCTATAGGTGGGTCTGGGATGCTGAGTGAGGTGCCCACTAGATAATAGCATGACAACCGCAGGGAGGGCTCAGAGAAGGGCCAAAAAGCAAATTCCAGGGATTAGGGAGCTTCACGGAAGGGTTGGGGGACAGATTCCCTCTCCCTGCCTGTTCCCCTCCTGGTTTTCTCCCTTTCTTCCTCAAGGGACCCAGGAAACCCCAGCACCTAGTTTGGAATCCCAGAGCGGGGGAATGTCCCCTCCAAGATCGATCCCCAGGGACAGGCACTACTCTCACTCCTGGCCATGTAGGAAGGCTGGGCAGGAAGGTGTTGCAATCCTCTTACGCTTATCTTTTATAAACAGGCAGCCACCAGCGACCTGAATCTGCGGGATTATCTTGGTCTTCACTTTGCTTTCTTTTAAAGAAATGGGTCATCCATGAGCTGAATAGAGCATGAACTACCAACAAGCAAGAAATTTGGTGTATAGGGCTGGGATAGGATATTGATATTCCAGGGCTTATTATCTACCCCTCCCTCCTCATGTCTCTCCTTTCCCTGCCTCTGTCCTCTTTTCCTCCTTCATTCTTGCATTCATCCCCACTCTCCCATCTCCTTCCTCTGTCCTCCCACTTCAGCATTGCTCCCATAGAGCCCGGAGTCCGGCACAGGCTCCTTCCTTCCTACTGCCCCCATCCACCTCAGAGGAATGGTGTTGCTCTGTGGGTCAGTTCAAGTTTCAGGGCTGTCCTAAATCCTATACCCACACTACCCATGTCCTACAGCCCCTCTCCAGTGTTTCTGGTCACTTTTGTGGCCTAAAGATACGTCCTTGGTAGGATGGTGGCGGGGACACCATACCTTCTAGTGTGATGCTTCTGTAAACTTCAGCTTGTGCTGATTTGTACTGATCCCAGACTGGAGGAAAAGAAATAATAATCAAAGTCAGCAAAATCCAGATTTCCATTAGCTGCATCAGGTCGCTCTTTGTTGCTAAGGATGGGATTCTGGGTTCACATACTGGTTTTCAGCAAAAACACGGAGACAGACAGCACGCAATCTCTGTAACAAATTCAATGGTGAACCACATGGTGGACCTTTATGGGTTATAATTGCTCCATAGTGTGGAATACACAACACAGGACTGATACAACACATAGGTACTCATTACACCTGGACACACTTGTATCCAATCTTTGCTGGTGAAATGATGTCTACTTCATCACATAGTTGAAACGGTTAAACCAGACTGCTACTAAACATAGACTCAACCATGAGCACAGCTGGTATACCATGAGTACAGGAAAATCTGGAGCACCCAAGGACCATGAGAAAAGGTATATGACCAGTTCATGACGGCCACGAGCACAGGTGGACCATGAGCACAGGTGGACCACGAGCACAGGTGGACCACGAGCACAGGTGGACCACGAGCGTAGGTATATATAAATATAAATACTTGATTGGTACAGCTATACCATGAGCACAGGTAGACCATGGTCATAAAACAGAACACAGGTAAACTCTGCTTAGAGCAAGGGTTAGCAAGTATGGGGAACTGAATCCCTGAGCTATGAGTGTCCATGTTCCTGGCACTGAGGGTGTCAGACTGCTCGTGGTTCTGATGTGATGTCTATCTCTGAAGCCTCATATTCCTGCTTACTTCTAATTAGCAGCACGTCCTAGGATGTGGCTCTGAGGAGGAAGAAGTCTTCTTGAGGCTCTGTTCACATATCTAGCCAGGGAACCTACCTCTGAATAGAGAACCTGAATCCATGGCCTGAGACTTTTTGCCCCAGGACCCTATAACTGCATATGATTGTCACAGCCTCCCCCAAGAACAGAGGCTAAAAAACTTGAATAATAGATATTCCATTAGGTCTCAGGGTCATCATATTATTTCTGGTAACCAACTTAGAAATAAATAAGGTCTCCAAAACCATACATCCAAGAGCCCATAAAGCTCAGAAGGTAGATGCTGGGTTCTCTGTATTCTCCTCAACATGTCAGAATCCAACAAAACAGCATGATCAGCTGCCCTGCCTGTCTTCTGGAGAAGCCTGTTAGCAGGAAGGAGGCCAGGGTTGCATACATGATGTCAAACCAACATACAAATGGAGAGACATTCACCAAAGAGAAATGATATTTATTTGACAATAGCAAGTCATTGCAATGGGAAATCATATGTCTTAGAAATCTATTAATATAGTCAAGGAAGTTAAGATAAGGGGTAGATTTCAAAGACAAAAGAGAAAAAATCATAAACTTCTCCATGCAAAGTTCATTGGTGTTAGGGATCAAAGGCAAGAGTTGGCAGCAGCTCACTGGCAGAGGTACCCATGCTGGACAGGTGTTTTGTTCAGAATGTCTCAAATGAATTTTTTCAGTCTTAGGGACTATTAGAGATACACTTTGGGTTGGTATGATGGTGCATGCCTTTAACCCTAGAACTGTGGAGGCAGAGGCAGGCAGATCTCTCTCTGTGAATTAGTAGCCAGTCTGGTTTCAGGCTAGCCAGGGTTATATAGTAATACCTTGTCAAAACAATAAAGAATAAACTTTGCTATAGAAATCTATGAATACATTGGAAATGGAAATCATGGCAGAAGAAATATCTCTGGGGTCTTTGGAAAGTACTTAATAAAGTGTTTGCCTCAGAGAAACAACCACAAGTGCCCCCCGCCATGTCCCTTCATCACCTTCTGAATCCAATTATTTATTTCTAAGATCTGACTAGAATTTTTCAATCCTTTAATTATTAATTTTTATATTTCTCCCTTTGACCAAGAACATTCTTCAAAGTCATTGTTGACCAATTAACTTGCAACTAACATTGCATCAGTGCTGCTGAGAGGGCCCTGTACTGATTGGCTGGGTGTGTGAACGGGTTGCTTAGCTGTGAAGGAAAAGAGAAGGACAGCTGGAAATTAGTGTCAAGACAATTTCAGTCATATTTAGCTAACAGGTAGCCAGAAGGTAAAGCTCTCAGGACTGATCCCCGCATTTTATCACTAAGCTTCATCTCGTCAGGTGCTGGCTATCATTTCAAGGCACTGGGACAACTGTCATTTTGTTAGGAGATGAACTTCTATCCACACTTGGCAAATTGCAGGTACAATTTTTTAAAGAAGCAATACAAAGTATTGTTAACAATAATACAGCATTATCAGTGTTCATGTTGTTTTATGGAGAATGGTTTATCAATTTCCTTCCTTCCTTCTTCCCTCCCTCCCTCCCTCCCTCCATCTTTCTCTCTCTCTTTTCCTTCCTTCCTTCCTTCCTTCCTTCCTTCCTTCCTTCCTTCCTTCCTTCCTTCCTTTCTTTTTGGTTTTTTTGAGACAGGGTTTCTCTGTGTAGCCCTGGCTGTCCTGAACCTTGCTCTCTAGACCAGGCTGGTGTTCAACTGCCTCTGCCTCCCAAGTCCTGGCATCAAAGGTGTATACCACCACTGCCTGTCAATTTTTTAGTAAAATAAAATATAATAAGATAAAGCAAATAGAAATAGGACAAAACAATCAACAAGAAAAGGAGTCAAAGGGAAAAACACAAGAAATGCATATAGATGCACACACACACACATTTGCACACACAGGAATCCCATAAAAACACAAAACTGAAATCTATAATATATATGCAAAGGACCTACAAAATTAAAAAAAAGGTCCTGACTTGACATTATGAAACAAAAAAATCCTTCAAAGATGCTGTCAAGTTTATTTTCTGTTGGCCAGCTACTGCTGGGCATGGGGCCAACCTTTCAGAGTGGTTTGTCCCCCAGTGAGACTCTCTTGGAGAAAACAAAAACTGATTTTTCATTTTCAAGTGGCTATCGATTGGAGACAGCTTCTGGGTTACGGATGTGGGCATGCATACACTTGTCCTTTTAGTTCTGGGACTCCACCTGTCTGGAGCAGACCCGGACAGGCCCTGTGCACGAGTTCACATGTGTGACAACCCTGCTCTGTCTAGAAGGCCTTGATTCCTTGGTGTTCTTCATCCTCTCTGGCTCTTACACTTTCTTCACCTCCTCTTCCACAGAGTTCCCTCATCCAAACGACAGCTGGTCCAGAGCAAATTTACCACTTAACATCCCATAATTAAGGAGACATCATTTAAAAAGTCCATTTGTGTAATTTTGAGTAAAAACTTGCCTTGGTGATGTTGCCAAAGTTACCCCCTGGATGGACAAAAGGGCTTCTTGGCTCAGATTCTGTCAGATTAGCCAAACTGACTATTGGCTATATATTCCTAATATCACCATCGTTCTCACGAGCAAGGAAAGATTGAAGGATCAGAGTCTTATGATACAGTCTTATTCTGACTTTTCATCCTCTTTCTGCCATTTCTGCCTTTGTCTGTACTATGAGACCATTTTAAAGACTTTCTATATTTGAAATTTACATCAAGTTATCCAGTTCATAGAGCTTTAGGAAAGAGAAATTATTGATCTTAATAATTGAAAGCTGTATCAAGACATAAGAGAAAACAAAAAGAATTTAGAATCTAGTCTAATCTATAGATGGACAAAATAATCAGAAGGCAGTTATTGCATAATCACAGACATTTAATTTTTAGTTGTAACTCTCTTAATTATACTCATATTTTTTTCAAAAGGACTTGTTATGTGAGTTTTATCAAATTTGCCTAATCCAGCCTTAATACGAGGGATGTGCCCAGTTTTATTGTAACTTGGTATGCCATGTTTGGTTGATATCCCGGGGGGGTGCCCTTTTCTGAAGGGAAAAGAGGAAGAATGGATCTGATAGAGAGGGGAGGTGGCAGGGGTGAGGGGATGGGAGACTGGGAGGAGAGGGGGAGGAGAAGCTGCATACAGAATGTGACATATGAGAGGATACTTTTTTAAAAAATTGACTTAACACAAATACAACTACAAAAGTGATTTCTCATATAATAATCTCAGACCTAGGAACCTTGAAACAAGAAAGCCAAAGAAAGGCAGAACTAATCTCCTGGTCCCAGGCTTTCTACTTTAACTTTTAATTGTAAAGGCAAGGTCCTCAAAACCTGTGTACAACTTAAAATATGTCATTCAGTTTGAAGGCAACTTCTTTTGTGGGGGGGAGAGTTTATTTATTATATTTTTTTATTTAAAAATTTTTTCATTTTACATACCAACCCCAGTTCTCCCTCCCTCTCCTTCTCCTACCTTCCTCCACTTCCCACTTCCAATCCACTCCTCAGAGGGGGTAAGGCCTTCCTTTGGGAGTCAACAAAGTCTGGCCTACCAAGCTGAGGCGGGACCAAGGCCCTCCCCCCATATCAAGGCTGAGCAAGGAATCCCACCATAGGGAATAGGCTCCAAAAAGTCAGTTCATGCACCCAGTAGAAGTCCTGGTCCCACTGCCAGGCCCCCCTCCCTGAAACATGTCAAGCCACATAACTGTCACCCACACTTAGAGGGCCTAGTTTGGTTCCATGAGCTCAGGTCAGCTGTCTCTGTGGTTTTCCCCATCATGGTTCATATGATCCCTGCTCCCTCTCTTCAGCCGAACTCCAGGAGCTCAGCCCAGTGCTTGGCTCTGGGTCACTGCATCTGCTTCCATCAGTTCCTGCATGTAGGTTCTAGGATGACAGTTAGGGTAGCCACTGCTCTGATTATAGGAGAAGGCCTGATCAGGCACCTGGATTGAATTTCCCTAGCACCAGGTTTCTCCCTAACCAATAATGGCTTCCTCTATCGAGTTATCTCTTTCACTGTTTTCCCCCATCGGTCCCACTCCCAACTCATGTTCCCCTCATGTTCCCATCCACCATCTCCTCCCTCCTCCCTCCCTTCCAGTTTTCCCAGGAGATCTTAGCTGTTTCGCTTCCTGGGCCCTCCATGTGTGTCCCTCTTAGGGGCCTCCTTTGCAGCTAGCTTCTCTGGGGTTGTGGATTGTAGCCTGGTATCCTTTGCTTTGAGTCTAATATCCACTTATGATCTGGGTCTGGGTTACCTCACTCAGACTGTTTTTTTTTCTAGTTCTATCCATTTGCCTGCAAATTTCAAGATATCATCGTTTTTTACTGCTGAGTAATACTTCATTGTGTAAATGTTCCACATTTTCTTTATCCATTCTTCAGTTGAGGGGCATCTAGGTTCTTTGAAGGAAACTTCCATGAGAACACATTTTACTGATCCTCTTCAAAACAACCATGGGACCAGAAAAAAACAGAAATAACTACAGATTTTAGAGAACCCAAGTAAGGAAAAAGGGAAATGCTTCCACCATTGCTTACAAAATTGTGTTTTGTCAAATTGCTATAAGTTCTAGAAAGCTTAAGCAAGTTTTCTTAAATCTAGAAAAATATCTAAGAGCTAACAATGTTTCAAATAAGACATAAAATCTGCTGGGCAGTGGGGGCGTGCACCTTTAGTCCCAGCACTTGAGAGGAAGAAACAGGAGGATCTCTGAGTTTGAGACCAGCCTGGTCTACAAAGCAAGTTCCAGGACAACCAGGGCTACACAGAGAAACCTTGTCTCAAAACAACAACAAACCTTGTTAAAAAGCTGTTTTCTTGTGTAATAGAAAACTCAATGAAGGTACAACACACACACACCCCAAATTGTCTTCACAAAATATAGGACTTCTGTTTCCTGGAGAAATTATGAAAAGGGAGAAAGCTCCTATGAAGTGGTTACATCTTGAGAACAGCCTAGACGTGTGATGGAAGGTGTGGGAACCAGTAGGTACCGGAGCAGTATGTACAAACTACTTTCGTGCAGCACATGTGCACAACTCGCTGTCGAGCATGCAAACCAAGATCAGAGCCTTGACCAGGGCCGTGGATCTGGTTATTCCAAGTTCACACATACTAGAGAAAGCCCCAAAGGAAAACTGTCATTTTAGACCAGTAAAACAAACATTTTTAGCATCCAGCTACACTAGCAGAGTCAGAATTGAGGCAGGAGGGGGCATGGGGAATCACCAGAGCTGACTGAAATGTTGAGAATCAGTCTCCATGTTAAGAACTTAAACAGAGTCAGGTGGTGGTGGTGCATGTCTTTAATCCCAGCACTCTGGAGGCAGAGGCAGGTGGATCTCTGTGAGTTCGAGGCCAGCCTGGTCTACAAGAGTTAGTTCCAGGACAGCTAGGGCTGTTACACAGAGAAACCCTGTCTTGAAAAAGAAAGAACAAACAAACAAACAAACAAAAAAATACAAAGCCAGACAAACAAACAACTTAAACAGAAACTTTAGGGCAGGTAGAAAATGGTTGAAAATTTTGTTTTGTTTTTAGTTAAATCTATTAACATTTTATTTGTTAGAAATTTATTCATTTATTTTTCTTTATTTTAATTAATATACTTATTTAACAGCATGATCAGTTTCCTCTTCTCCTTTCCTCCCACAGTTCCTCATACAGCAATAGATGGATTTGTATTAAGTTACTCAGAAATGACTCAGACATTGCATGAGTGTCAATTAATTCCATATACCATAATATAATTTTGAAATTACATTGAAAGTTCAAAACTAAGCATTCACTTACTTTCACCTAATTTATTTATTTTTAGCTATTAGGTCTAATTGCTTATGACAACTGAGATAGTCTAGAGTATATTTTTGTCTTTTTGTTTTCAATACATCCAGCACAGCTTCTCCTTCTTTCACTCCTTCCAGTCTGTCCCGCCCACCTTCCCTCAGATCCACTCCTCCTCCATTTCTGAGGATCATTTCTTATCTCCCAGTCAAAGAAATACCCTAAGAATTTCTTATTTTGTTATACTTTGGTACTCAAGAACAATGGACATACAGGTGCATTGTATGTACTTATTTTTGGTAACAATTCCATACCTGTGTGATCTTAAACACATAACAGAGAAAAAAATCAGAGCTGTATTGTACTCAATGTTGACAACAGAAGATATATTAACTTTAATTAAGCCAATGATATCATATCAACTTTGTTTATCAAAAAACTGTACAGACACCTTCATAGTTTAAGGCTTCTTTCTGTGTCAAATCTACACAAAGTAGCAAAACCAGATGAACTCATACACTGACCACTCTGAAGACCTAACTTTGTTTTACAAACAAATTTAAGTCAACTTACTTATCAAAGATTTATTTAAATCATGTGAATGAAAAAGCTTTTGGATTAATGTATTTTTAGCAAGCTTAGGTGTACTCAACTTATGAGCTTTTATTTACACCTAAGCCAATTAAAACTTCAGCTCTTATAAATCTAAGGAAGAAAAATATCAGGTTCACACACACACACACACACACCATAATCACATGGAGAGAAATGAAATTCAAAGTCTTTCTTTAATTGGGAGCTGTGGAGGTTGCTGGATGAGGTAACTTGTGTCCTTTGATCACGTTTCCCTGTAACTCTTGGTACTATCAGGTTATATACTTTTTTGATCTTGATTGGGTAGAGTTAAGTTAAAGCTGCAAGTGATCAAGAGAAAAATAGATCACAGGTTCCATGAGGAGTCCCCACTCCTAAATGACAACCCCAAAAGTGGAGTTGGTGAACTGCAGCTGATAAAGGATTGCTAGTTGGTGCTGGGCATGGTGGCACACATCTTTAACCCCCACACATAGGAGGCAGAAGTGTGCAGATTTCTTTGTGTTGAAGGCTAGTGTGTTCTACATAGTGAGTTTCAGGTCAGTTTTTTCTAGCACCAATGTTCTGCAAAGCAAACAAATAGATGAGTGTCTGGGAGGCTGGGTTAGTAAATGAACGCAGGTAAATGGGTGAGGGATGAGTGGGTAGATGGATGAGCGACTGTACGGGTAAGCGAGGGGTGAGTGTGTGAACAAGTGTGTGTGTAGGTAGAAGAGTGAGCGGGTGAGTGGGTTGACAGATGAGCGACTGTACGGGTAAGCGAGGGGTGAGTGTGTGTGTGAGTGAGTGGATGTGTGGATAGAAGAGTGAGCAGGTGGATGTGTAGGTTGATGGATGAGCGACTGTACAGGTAAGCGAGGCGTGAGTGTGTGTGTGAGTGAGTGGGTGTGTACGTAGAAGAGTGAGCCTAGAAGAGTGAGCCGGTGAGTGTGCCAGAGAGCTTCACTGGCCAGGGAGAAGCAGCAACATACCATTGTAGCCAGAACAGCAGAGCATCAGACTCCGAAAGGCTCCAGGAAGGGCAAAGCTGAGCCATGGCACAAAAAAGCTCAGGGCAGAAATCAGAGTGATGGTTAGGGTCTCCAGCCATTTCTTCCCCCATCCTAACCAAAGAGATGAGAGCCCCTGATTCCATGTGCATAGTCTCACCCCCTCTCCTACTTACCAGCCCCCTAAATGTCACAGAAAACGTCCTCAGGCTTGGCCCAGGACATTATACACCCCTGTCCCTCCCCTGTAATAGCTTCTCACTAGGGGTTTCATTCAGTCATAGAGTCAGACCAGGACTCAGCCCTGAGTCCAGGACGTGTGAGGTTGAAATGGATCTGGACAAGATGGGCCCAAGTCTGAAAAGATGAAAGAGTAGGGGTTGGTATCGTAGTCAGTGATGGGGCACTTGCAAAAAGTCGTGGGCTTTGTCCCCAGCACTGCAAGTGCAGAGAAGCTTAGAGTTCCTGGAAAACATGGAGAGCATGGACACCACCACTGAAGTGATCTGGAAGGCCTTCTCTGTAGCGCCACCACTGAAGTGATCTGGAAGGCCTTCTCTGTAGCGCCACCACTGAAGTGATCTGGAAGGCCTTCTCTGTAGCGCCACCACTGAAGTGATCTGGAAGGCCTTCTCTGTAGCACCACCACTGAAGTGATCTGGAAGGCCTTCTCTGTAGCTGGCATCTTCTTTGAGCTATTCCCAGCTCCCAAATAAAGACACAGAGACATGTTATTAGTTGTGAATGCTCGGTCTTAGCTTAGACTTGTCCCACTAGATCTTTTAACTTAATTTAGTCCGTTCCTATTCATCTATGTTTTGCCTCAAGGCTTTTTACCTTTCTTTCATTCTGTATGTTCTACTTTCCTATTTCCTTCATGTCCATCTGGCTAGCCTCTGGCGTCTCTTTTTCTTCCCATCTTCAGCCTAAATTCCTCACCTCCTATTTACTCTCGCTGCCCAGAAGTCCTACCTATACCTCCCCCTCACCATTGGCCATTCAGCTTTTTATTAGACCAATCAGGTGCCTTAGGTAGGCAAGGTAAAACAGCAACAAATCTTTAAAAGAATTAAGCAAACGCATCACATCTTTATAAAGTTTAACAAGTATTCCACAACAATGCTCCGTGAGGGATGTTCTATGTATTTAACTGAAAAGATTCTACTGCCCAAGGTCCAGCACATCCCTGAGAAGATGTGGCTCAAGATCATGCTCCCTCATACAGCGAATATCCAGGGTGGATGGGAACAGCTCGGGGGTGCGGACTATAGCTTTATAACGGAGCGGTAATGAGCAAAGTTAATTTTAGGTCGCCTAGAGAAAGGCTGGAAAGTTTGACGGTTGCAACCTCTTTCTATGTGTCCTTCTTTGGAAGATTTTATCTGAAATAGTCTGGAGGAATGCAGCAGCCATTTAAAGGGACAGCAGTTTCCCCTGTATGCAAATCTGATTCACCCTATAAATTTCTCCCAGCTACCAAACGAAGCTAGGTTGAATGGGTCATGGCTTCAGGAGACCCAGAGATATCTGAGATAAAGGATACATGCAGATGGTTAGAGGGTCAGCAGAATAGGATGGGTCTCAGTCCAGACAACAAGCAGGGAGTAGTGAATCTTGTAGACGTCTTGCTGGACAAGAAGAGTCCTAGAAGCCCACTCTGTGGTTCAGATGCATTTATAACTTGACAGTGAAGAGTTAAATCCCAAGTCTCCAGGACCCTGAGTGTCTACCACCTTTACACACTTCTGAGGCTATCAAAGATTCTGAGGAGATCCTGGGGAGCAGAGAAGCCTCGGGTGGACAATGGAATGGAAAGGAAGGCAAATAGAAGCCTCCAGAAACTCCTGGAGCCACAAAGAGGAAAAGGAGGGAGGCTGGAGGCTGCAGGGCTGCATGTCCATCTTCAATGCGGAATGTACATTTACATCACATGCATAGAAAAGATTAGCATCTGGAGTGAAGTCAAGAAGCTGAGGGGACACCATTTATACGGTGGTGAGCTTGGGGGCTATCATTACAGGAGGTGTAGGGCCAGGACTGAAGGATTGATGGAGGCATTTGAAGGCCCAACCAAAGTCATGACATCCCTTGTAGACAGAGGCTGCTCATTCGTCTCTGCTGCCCACACCCAAAATAATCACACAGAAACTATATTAATTACAACACTGCTTAGCCAATAACTTAGGCTTCTTTTCTTATGAACTAACTATCACATCTTAAATTAACCCATTTCTATTATTCTGTGTATCGCCACAAGGCTGTGACTTACCACGTACAGTTCCAGCATCTGTCTCCTTTGGTAGCTACATGGCATCTCTCTGACTCTGCCTACTCTCTCTATATATAGCTCTGTTCAGATTTCCTGCCTGACTATATTCTGCCCTGCCATAGGCCCAAAGCAGCTTCTTTATTAACCAATGGTAATAAAACATAATCACAGCATACAGAGGGGAATCACACATCAACCCCTGACTGACTGAAACACATGCATGTGATGGAAATCAAGGAAAGGTAATTTTTTTTAATTTAATTTTTTAAATTGTTTTTAAAAAGAAACAAACTATCTTTTTTCATTATATATACCAATCCAAGTTCCCACTCCCTCCCCTACTCCCATCCCTTCTACTTACCCCCAACAACCCACCCTCCATCCACTCCTCAGAGAGGGTAAGGCTCATTGCTCTGGGGGAATGTCCAAGGCCCTCCCTACTACATCTGGGCTGAGCAAGGTATCCATCCAAAGAAAATAGGTTCCCAAAAAGCCAGTACAAGCAGTAGGGATAAATCCTGGTGCCTCTGCCAGTGGCTCTTCAGTCTGCCCAGCCATGTAACTGTCAACCACATTCAGAGGGGCTAGTTTGGTCCTGTGCTTGTTCAGGAAGGTAAAAATTTAGCTATGAGGTAGTCATATGCTTAAGGCTAGAAGGAGACTTGTCCTAGGGAACTCTATATTCTTGTCTCACCTGTGGATTTACAGAAGGAAGCTCAAAAGAGAACGCTAGCCAGACTTGACGTAGATATCCCCAGATATCTGTATCACCAACCTCACTTTAAACCAGCTTTTCAGAGAGACACGAATATAACCAGATCTGCCATGAGGGACAAGCCCCAGTTCTGCCCAGTCTCTGGCCCTGGACCCCAGCACTTCTCTACCTTCTTAAGATTCTTGTCTTGTGAGAATCATGAGATACCCATAAAGATACCAAGATTCTGTGGACGTAGGCTATGGGGTAAAGACCCCAGAGCAGGGTCCTAAGTGGGAAAAGGTTTGATATACCAGGGACAGGTGAGACTAGAAAAAGTTGTTTCAATACAAAGATAGCAATTGTACACCTGGAACCAACACCAGGCGCCTGATAAGGAGACTGGGAACCTGGTCCAGTGGCAGAAAATCCAGGAAGGCAGATGCCACAGAAAAAAGGGCATGGCAGATTAAAGGGATTCGTGAGCAATTTACTTATTTATTTGATAATTATTCTTAATTATTTCCACACTTTATGTGATGAATGCACACAAATCATATGTGAATTACCCAATTTAATATTTTATTTAAAACTGTCACATACTGGTAAGTAGGAGGTAAATTACTGTTATTAAATATTTAATTTTATCAATATTTAGTCAATATTTCTAAAGCTATTATATAGCACATCTTTTAAAACTATTTTCATACTTCATATTTTATCTTAGTAGTAATAAATATCCATTATTTTATATAACAAGTAAAATTTTCCAATACACATAAGCATATGTAACTATTAGTGCCCATCTCTTGGAATTTTTCTTCTTTTTTAAAATTAATTTATTTTTTAATTTCATCTTACATTCCAACCACATTCTCCCTCCCTCTCTTTGGCTGGGTTCCCAGAACCTGGCCTGGTGCTTCGTTGTGGATTTCTGCATCTTCTTCCAGCAGTTATTGGATGAAGGATCTATGATGATATTGGTATAGTCATCAACCTGATTACAGGGAAGGCCAGATTGGGCTTCCTCTCCATATTGCTAGGAGTCTTAGCTGGGATCATCCTTGTGGATTCTTGGTAATTTCCTTAGGACCAGGTTTCCCCCAACTCAATAGTGACTCTCGCTATCAAGATATCTCTTTCATTGCTCTCCACCCCATCCCTCCCCACTCTTGACCATCCCGTTCCCTCATGTTCTCATCCCCCGTTCCCCTCCCTTTACCGCCCCCCACCCCAAGTTTACCCAGGAGATCCCATCTAATTCCCCTTCCCAGGGCGACCCATGTGACCCTCTTAGGGTCCTCCTCGTTACCTAGTTTCTCTGGAGCTGTGGATTTTAGTGTGGATATTCTTTGCTTTACATCTAGTATCCACTTATGAGTGAGTACATACTGTGTTTGTCTTTCTGATTCTGGGTTACCTCACTCATGATGGTTTTTTCTAGTTCCATCCATTTGCCTGCAGATTTTATGATGTCATTATTATCAACAATTGAGTAATACTCCATTGTGTAAATGTACCAAATTTTCTTTATCGATTCTTCAATTTTTTAAATGATTACACAGTGGAGTATTACTCAATGTTAAAAACGATGATATTATAAAATTTACAGGCGAATGGATGGAATTAGAAAGATTGTCTTGAGTGAGATAACTCAGATCCAGAAAGACAAACACGGTATGTACTCGCTCGTAAGTGAATATTAGCTATAAAGTAAAAAATAACCATGCTATAATCAACAGAGCCAGGGAGGCTGAGTAACAAGGAGAGCATTTTAAAATCATACCTTTATCATATTTAATTTCCATCAGGGGAAGAAAATGCAGAGAGAGAGAGAGAGAGAGAGAGAGAGAGAGAGAGAGAGAGAGAGAGAGAGAGAGCGCAATGAATAGGTGAGGTTCCTTGGTGGAGGCCAGGTCAAGTGAAAGAAGTAGGAATATCCCAAGCTACTCTATGGTTTTGTTTACAAAATGAGGCTTCTAAGGTATCTAGATAAAATGGGTGCTAAAGTGAGGTCTCAAATGTGAGGAGAAATGTGGCAGAAATAAAGCCAGTAAGAAAAGCAAAACTAGACAACCACTGTACTGGCTGGTTTTGTGGGTCAACTTGACACAAGCTAGAGTCATCAGAGAGGAAGGAGCCTCAGCTGAGGAAATGCCTCCATGAGATCCAGCAGTAAGGTGTTTTCTCAATTAGTGATCAGTGGAGGCAGGCTCAGCCCATGGTGGGCAGTGTCATCCCTGGGCTGGTGGTCCTGGATTCTATTAGAAAGCAGGCTGAGCAAACCCAGGGAAGCAGGCCAGTAAGCAGCACCCAGTAAGCAGAAGTAAGATACGGCTTCTGTATCAGCTCCTGCCTCTAGGGTCCTGCCCTGTTTGAGTTCCTGTCCTGACTTCCTTCAGTAGTGGACAGAAGTGTAAGCCAAATAAACCCTTTCCTCCCCAACTTACTTTTGGTCGTGGTGTTTCACCGCAGCAATAGAAACCCTAAGACAATGACCTGTGTCCCCGAGAGTCACATCGTAGACCTCTGTGCCTCATCGGAGGATCAACTGTGCTTTGTCTATGGCAGTGGCTCTCAACATTCCTGATTCTGTGGCCCTTAAATACTCATGTTGGGGCAACCCCAACCACAAATTATTTTCATTGCTACTTCATAGCTAATTTTGCTACTATTATGAATAACAATGTAAATATCTGATATGCAGGATTGCTGATATACAACCCTCATGAAAGGGTCATTTGACCCGAGAGGGTTTATGACCCACAGGTGAGAACCACTGATCTAAGCGTCAACTATGTGGACATGTATGAACCATCTGAGGATTTTGTGTGTGCGTGTGTGTGTGTGTGTGTGTGTGTCATATAAAGGTCAAGTGTGGACCTGTGTGCAACACATGAGGGTCAAGCGTAAAGATCTGTGTATAACATCTGAAAGTAATTTCTTGTTCTATACAGAAACGCTTCTGTACGCCTTAGTATAGTGCTTTAAGACTACTCCAGAAGCAACCTGCAGGTCAGGATTAGCCTCTAGCTAATCAGGAAATAGGCACATCCAAACCACCAGGTTTACAATTGCTACAGTGACTAACCATGAGGAGCTACTCAGGATATTCCTTCCTTGGGAGCACACACCATTTCATTTCCACATGACCAGGGCCTCGTACCTACACTTCAGCCAGAAAAAGTTAGTGATCTTCTACAAGATGTTAGTGTCTAGCTCAGTTATGTCACCTCCGTCAGGACTTGCTGCTCACCTTTCTTCTCTGCTATCATACGTATGCTGGTTTACCTCCAGCTTGGTGCCACATGGCGGCCAGGTGGCAGCTGCTTCTCCAAGAATCAGGAAAGGGGAAGAGTTGGCTCCACCTACATCCCAAGCTCCAGGATGCTAGCAGGCTCCTTCTAAACATCTTTAGCCAGCCTGCTACCAAGGAGATAGAATGCCAGCAGGGAACTTAACAAATTGCTCACAGTGTTGAGCTAAGGAGAATTAGTCAAATCACAAGGGCTGCAAGATACTGTCTTAAGTACATGTAAGAAAATCTCTGTCAACAGTGGCACAATAGATGTCAAAGGTATTGATAGCTGTCCATCATCTTCTGGACAGGAATGGGGGGACAAAAAGCTGCTCTAGTTCTCAAGGACAGACCCTAACGAGGGGCTAAAGTTACAAACAATCGCTCACCTCAGTCACTGTGCCAGGGAACTCTGGCCTCATGTAAATAAAGGAATAACAAGAAGGCAGAGAGTGAGGCAGAGACATGGCTCTAACTTAGTACCCTGAGCCTAGTTCCAATGGCCCACTCCTTTCAGATATGGGACATAGGAGCCCTCCTGAGCCCTCTTTGAATCTTCCCTGAGCCCAGAAATAGGTGAAACTCAGCATATCACAGAGTCTCATGGTGGACAGTGATCTGTGGAGCAGAGTTTGAGTGCAGGGCTGGTGGACAGACCCCAAGATAAAGAAACCTCAGCTCCTGCTCCTCAGCCGCATGTCTTAGTAATGGCGACCTGTAACAAGCCACCAGTCTCAAGAGAGTCCATTCTTCATTCAGTCACAGTTACCTTTCCAGGAGGAATGTACAGGAGGGTTGGAGGGGGCTGGGGGTAGGAGACAGTCACCCGGGCTAGAAGTCGAGGGGTAGGCAGTGGGGTAGACATGAGCATCCAGGAGGCCAACTTTGCCCCAAAGTAGAGAGTTGCTAAAGGATCTTGTAGGGGCTATTTGGGAGGAAACGTTGGGAGACTTCTTAGGAATCAGGGGTGAAGTGAACTAGGAGGAACCTTAGGGACTGGCTGAACTCTCTTTGGCCAGAGACTGTCCTGAGTTCAGAGGTGGGGCTACCTGACATTACAGCGCTAGTCTAGACTGTGACCTCCTAGAGCTTGGCCCCAGTGTGAAGCCTAAGAGGGCCACACCGCAGACCCCACACAGACCCCAACAATAACCTCCCCCCTCTCGCTGCAGTGTGCTCACTTCAGCCCCTTCGCTGATGAGCTCACCGACTATGTGACCAAGAACGTTCTGTCCACACCAATCATGAATGGCAAAGACGTCGTGGCTGTGATCATGGCTGTGAACAAGCTGGATGGCCCGTGCTTCACAAGTGAAGATGAAGATGTGAGTGTCCAGGACATGCTAGAGACACATGTCTTCATGTGTGTTTGCTCTGTGTGTCTGTGTATGTACTGCCTCCCAGCATGCCTTGGCTCGTCTTCATGTCCCTGTCTCTTTTCATGTGGTTAACCATGTCCCTCGACAAGTCTTAGTCTGGTTTGCGTCCCTCTGCTAATCTCAATATGTGAGCTGTGCTCCTCCAGATGTACAAACCGTGTCCTTCAAATCTCTGTGTATCTCTGTTATTTGGGTGTGTGCAAGCTGTTCTTCTTGATGCATGAGTCACGTCCCCCTGCATATCTTTGTATGTGAGCCATGTCCCTGCCCCACAGGACTGAGCTTGTGTGTGCAAGCCCACTCCCATGAACTAGTATGTTTGTATGCATGTGACAATTCCTCCGGAACCTTTGAGACATGTCTCTTTTCTGTACATATATCTTTGAATATCTGGATTTCTAACTGAGTCTATTATGATTGCTGTTTCAGGTTTTCGCAAAGTACCTGAATTTTGCTGCATTAAACCTGAAGATCTATCACCTAAGCTACCTCCACAACTGTGAGACACGCAGAGGCCAGGTACTTGCATGCACTGGCTAGTTCTTTCCCAGCCTTCCATCCTGCTAAGTGGTTTTCTCTTCGTGAGTGACTGAGACATGGTGCTGTCCAATCAAAGCATGACTCTGGCCTAGCAGGTCCAGATGTTCCTATCCATGTCATTGCCTGTACAAAACTGAGAAGGGTCAGGGGTGCTGTGCTCACCTGGGCAGGCAGGTTGTAAGGCGGACCCTGAAAACAACCTCTGCTCATTCCTACAACTGACCTAGTCGGCACAGCTTCATTCAGAGCCAGACAGACACCACTGCTGCAAACCTTTGGAGGAGCCGAAATGAATTGTAAATTAACTAAGCACAGAATCTCCTTATGGGATTGGGTCTGACAAAGAATCTGGAATGCTTTTGCTTTGCATGCTATAGAAACTTGAGTGTCCGACAGGGTAGTATGCTGGGGTTTTGAAATACATATCAGTGTGCCGTAGGCTACAGCACGAGAGTTCAGAAGAGGTCTCAAGGCAAAGTTCTCCTACCTGAGTCTTAGCCTGTGGGAGCCTTTGAGAAATCCCAAACAAGCTGGGAGTGAGAATGTGTGTCTGTATCCTTCTCAAGTATCTGATGACCAACACTCAAATATTGAGTTTATGGGGCCCATTCTTATTCAAACCCCTTCACCAGGTGTGCCCAGGTACCCTGCACTGCCTGCGCTCAGTTATTGTTTTGACAGAAGTGGATGTTGTCCCAATCTGCTGCCCAGCCATCCTTTCCTATACACATAGGTCTATATTCCTCTTTCTGCATTTCCTCCACTCTCCTGAGAGACTAAGTCAAAAGTGGCTCCTGAAATTCCAGAGTCAGCCTATGCCCCTCGTGAGTGTGGTTATTTGTACCCATTTGAAATTGCGTAATTCTAATCTACAGCAGTGGTTGCTCCAGCAGAACCCACCCTCCACCCTACCATCCACAGTCAGCTCCAGATAACACTGACAATTCTGTCACTAGCCTTTCGCTTATTCTGGTAACTTTCCATTTTACCGTTTCCTTTTGTTGTTACTATTGTTGCTTTGCAATTGTTATTTGTTGGGACGGGCACAGGCCATGGCATGGGTATAGAGATCAGAGGAGGACTTGCCCGAGTTTGTTCTCTCTCCCACCTTGTGGGTTCCAGGGACTGGACACAAGTTAACAAGCTTGGTGGCAGGTATCCTTACCCATGGAGCCATCTCACTGTCCCCTTTATATTATTTCATAGTCTTTTTTTCTAACAGTTTTAGGTTACAGAGCTGTACAGCCCTCACCAGCAGGTAGTTTCTTCATTTTGCCATGTCTCACTGGGGTATGAGGTTACCACAGTTAATGAACCAGCCCTGGCTGCCATGCTTGATTTCACATCTCCTTACTGTTTACTCTTCTTCCTTGTGTCCTAGAATGGCATCCCAAACCCCATGGGATGCTCAGTTGTCTTTGTCATATCTGCTTGTTTCCCATGGCCTTGACAGAGAAGCCTGGCTAGCAATGTTCATGGTGTTAGAATTGTTCTTTTTTTAATATTTATTTATTTATTTATTATGTATACAATGTTCTGTCTGTGTGTATGCCTGCAGGCCAGAAGAGGGCACCAGACCTCATTACAGATGGTTGTGAGCCACCATGTGGCTGCTGGGAATTGAACTCACGACCTTTGTAAGAGCAGGCAATGCTCTTAACCGCCAAGCCATCTCTCCAGCCCCGTTAGAATTGTTCTGATGTCATTCTTGTGATTAGACTAGGGTCACTGCCTGTAGAGGCTAAGAGCCTTTCCTTTGAATCACAAGAGGTGCTGCCATCCTCGGGCCTACCAGAAAAAGAGTAAATAGTATCCTTTCCACTACACATCTGTTACTTTCTCAACCATAAAGATATCTGAACTTTTATCCTTTACTTTCTGAGGAAGTCATTGCTCGTACTGTGCTTAGGAATGGGAGGCATACCCCTGCTTCAGAGTGGAGAATCTATACAATTGTTTGTACTCATTATTTATTAATTTACTTAATGATTCATGTCTAGACTCATGAGTATTTATTTTATGTTTTATGTTGCGATCCAATATTATTCTTTACATTCCATAAGCTGTTTTATGTCTGGCCCTGCGCTGGCTCCTGTGACTTTTAACATGCCTCATCGCTGTGTGATTCCCCGGCTTCTTTGATATGCTTCCTGCCCCAGCCCTCTACCCATCATTTCTCTAATAAGCCCAGATCGTATATTAGATAGCTCTGATAGAAGCTAAGATCTGAGTACTCAGTATATTTATTTTGTTGCTCGAAGGCCCCTCTCACCTGACAGAAAAAGATTATGTGTGCTAACCCGTATGTGCCTACACAATGGGTATACCACATAAAACCATCATACGTGTATAAAATTAGATATAATTTCTGATTGATATTTCCAGCCCTGATCCATTGCCACAGAGAGCTTTTTCTTCTTCTTGGTATGTACCCTCAACAGAGAGAGACCTGGCTCCTCTAATCCACCATCCACCTCCAAAATGTAAGAATTTCTTTGATCAAGAATGTTAATCTTCACTCCTATGAAAAGAGCAGAGCACAGAGATTATGCAACCCCTTTGCCTTCTATCCTAAAAATAAATTAGCACCTTCTCCCTGCCTCTGCACTAAACAGTACACTTGAATGCTTTTGGTCTACATTCTTTCTTGTTTAGTTTAAAATATATCTTTACATATACATATATCCACATACATACATACATACGGTGGGAGAGATGGCTCTATAGCTGAAAATGAGTACTACTCTTTCAGACGACCTGGGTTCAGTCCACAACTGCCTATAATTCCACTTCCAGGTGGTCCAATGTCTCTGGCTTCTGTAGACACCTACATTCACATACATCCACACTTATGTGCACACACCCACACAGAGATATAATGCATGAGAGAGAGAGAGAGAGAGAGAGAGAGAGAGAGAGAGAGAGAGAGAGAGAGAGAGAGAGAGAGGAGAGCACAAGGTCTATAATCCCAACACCCATTCAGAAGGATCATCCTCAAGTTTCAGACCAGCCTTCTCCACACAGTGATCTTAGTGAGTTTTAGACTAGCCAGAGCTTTATAGAAATGCCATGTCTCAAACAACAAAAACAAAGAAGAATATATTCGTATAAATTTTAGATATAAGTCCTTTACCAGAAGTATGTTTCCTCCCTTTTCTTTTCATTTTCTTAATAGTACGTGTGGCAAGACAGAAGTTTGGAATTTTAATAACTCCAATTTATCATAGTCATCTTCATAGATTATTATACCTAAAACTTCATCCTTAAACCCAAGATTACGCAGGTTGTCTTTCAGGTAGGTCGTCTTCTAGGAGTTTACATCTGGGAGTCTGAGTTTAGGCTTATTAGTTTGATGAACATTGTAAAGTCTGGGTCTGGGTTCTCTTTTGCATATGGATAGCCAGGTTTTAACCATTTACAGAAGACAACAGTTTCTCTCTGAATAGCTTTTCCTATTTGTCAAAGGATAGTTGAATACATTTGTGCAGCTCTATTTTTTGGATTCTCTGGTTTTCTTCCTCCCATTGATCATTGTAGTCTAGAGAAAATTTTGAGGTTAAGAATATCAGTCTCCCAATATTGTTTCTTTTCCAGGGTTGTGTTGGCTATTTTGGGTATTTTGTCTTTCTACATAGACTTTATAGTCACGTTTTCAAGATTTGTAAAATAGACTGCAGGTACAACTTGGATTTTTCTAAGTCTATACTAAGATGGAAAAAAATTAACATCTTAAAAATAGTGAGTCTGAGCCAAGTAGTGGTGGCCCATGCCTTTAATCCCAGTCCTCGAGAGGCAGATGGATTTCCTGTGACTTAGAGGTCAACTTGATCTACAGAGTGAGTTCTAGGACAGCCAGGCCTACACAGAGAAATCCTGCCTCGAAAAACCAAAAGAAGAACAAAAAAAAAAATGTGAGTCTTCCGGGCTTGGGATACGACTTACTTGGTAAGAGTGCTTCCCTTCCATGCCTGAAAACTGGGCTCAGTGCCCAGCATGACATAAAAGCCGGCGCGTTTGCAATCCTAGCACTTGGGAGATGGAGGCAGAAGGATCAGGAGTTCAAGATGATCCTTGGCTATACTTCAAGGTCAATCTGAGCTATATGAGACTATCTCAGAAAAAATCCACAAGAACTTAGTGTCTCTGTGTTAACTTTGGCATTTCTTTCATCAGACTGTTTAAGTTTCTAGGGGCTGGGGAGACAGTTCCGTCTGTAAAGTGTTTGCTGCACAAGCCTGAGAACTTGAGTTTGTTCTCTAGGACCCAGGTAAAAAGCCAAGCACGGCAGCTCACACTTGTAATCCCAGTTTTGGGAATGTGGAGACAGGTGACTTCCCTAGGGACTGACTCACTGACTGACTTCCAAGGGTTACTTCCACACATATGACAAACACCTGCACACATATACAAAAGATTGAAGCTTCTGCATATAGATTATTTATATTTTTCACTAGATTTATACCTAAATGTTTCGCTTTGGGGTGGTAATGTAAGTGGTATTGTGTTCTGATAATTTCGTCTTCCAGTTGTTCATTGCTGGCATGGGGGAAAGAAAGTAGTTGCATTATGCTAGACCTATAGTCTGTGACCTTGCTGAGAATCACTTACTAGTTTCAGGTTTTTCTTATTGAATCTCTGGTATTTTCATATAGACAATCATATCACCTGCAAACAAAGATAGCCTTATTTCATCCTTGTACACACACACACACACACACACACACACACACACGTATATTGTGTTTTCTATTTCTGGTCTTATTGCACAAGATAAAATTTCATGTTGAATGTATTGTGTAAAAGATTAATCTATTTTCAATCTTAAAAAAGATTTTTAGTGAACGTCTCTTCCTCATTCCAGATCTTAGAGAAAGGCACCAAGTTTCTTGTCATTAAGAATGATTTCACAGGGTTGCTGCATGGTGTAATGAATTCCGTATTAGACTTTTAGAGCCTGAAGAACAAAGTCATCTGTCAGAGTTTCATAGCATTTTTTTTATCTAATTGAGGAAAATTAATGTATTTTTGTAGCTAATATGTTGTATTTTAACTGAATATTGGATGCTATAAAATAATTCTTCAACATCAATTGGTAAGATCATGTAGATTTTTCCTCTACTTTGCTAATGTGTTAGATTATATGAGTTAATTTTGGGTTTGGGTTTGTGGTGTGTTTAGTTTTGGACTGTGGTCTTACTGTATCATGCAGTCAGGTCTTGAACTGCTGGGCTTCAGTGATCTTGTCACATTAGTCTTGAGCTAACTGAAACTACAGATGCATGCCCCAAATCTAGTTTATATTAACTGACTTTGAAATGCTGAGTTGGTCTTACATAATCTGGGTCATTGGGGTATAATTGTTTGGTAAGCAATTGGGATATAAAATTTAATAACAATTGCATTATTGTTACAGCATTAGACTGGTTTTGTCTATATTCTTTCTTTTCTGAGACAATGACTTGCTTTGTAATCCAACTTGTTATGTAGTGTCTACCTCCCAACTGCTAGAATTGTAGGTATGTACTACCACAAGTGGTTGTTTTTGCCAATGTTCAGTTAAGAATTTTTGTATATGTGCGTGCGTGCGTGTGTATGCGTGTGCGTGTGTGTGTATGTGTGTGCATGCGTGTGTGTATGCACATGTGTGTATGTGTGTGCATGTGTGTATGTGTGTGCATGTGCGTGTGTGTTTGTGTGCATGTGTGCCTGTGTATGTGTGCCCACACATTTTCTCTCTGGCACTCATGCTCATAGCGGTGTGTGTCACCCCTCCAGGTGCTTCTCTGGTCAGCCAATAAGGTATTTGAAGAGCTGACAGACATCGAAAGGCAGTTCCATAAGGCCTTCTACACTGTCCGGGCCTACCTAAACTGTGACCGGTACTCAGTGGGCCTCCTGGACATGACCAAGGATAAGGTGAGGTCTCACATTCTCAGGTGCCTCCTTCCTATGGTGGCACAGTTCACAGACTGAGCATGTCCTTCTCTCTTCTCTGCCCAGGAATTCTTTGATGTCTGGCCAGTGCTGATGGGGGAAGCCCAGCCATACTCAGGCCCACGGACACCGGATGGCCGGGTAAGTCAAACTGATAGGTGGCAGGCACCCTATAATGGGGCTACCCTGAAAAGGATTAGGAGATAGAGTAGCCTCAAATGCCTACCTGTGCTCATTGCCTGCACTGCCCAATGAAGGTGGATTCTCTAGATCAGCTTTAGCTTGCCAGAGTTCCTATAAACATTGTGGCATGCTTGCATGTGAATTTTAGTGTATGTGTGGGGTTAAATGTGATAAAGGAAAGATAGATGTGAACCTGGTGTGCAATGCACATCTATGAGTGTGAATGCCAGAGAGAATGTATGGGCACACACACACACACAATTACATGGGTACTGTGCATGTGTTATCTGTGGATGTGTATCTTTGTGCACGGATGTGTCTGGGTAGGCACTGTTCTCTTTTCCCTTCAACAAAGACTCTACTGAGAAGCTGACCAGGAGTCCCTACACTGATGTGTTCTGTTTCTTAGGAAATTGTCTTCTACAAAGTCATTGATTATATCCTCCATGGCAAGGAAGACATCAAAGTCATTCCGTAAGTGCTGGGGTTTGACAAATGGTTCACTCCAGAATGGAACATCCCCAAAGCCAACCTCTGGACTAGCCATCTCTAGGGTGTCTCTGTAGAGCCAGCACGGCCTTCCCAGAACAGTGAGGAGGAACGTGCCTAAAGCACTTAGATATCTAGGGAGTCAGGTGGGCTGTCCAGATGGCCCCAGCAGCAGCAACTCAACCATCTCAGCCCTGGCAGGTAAAGCCTCTACAAGGTGAGGCCATCATCACACTCCAATGGGAAGTCTGGTACAGAGCACAGGTCTAGAGGGACAATGAGCCTGTATTTATGTGGCTAATGACTCATGAATCTATAAGTCTGTCAACATCCCAAACAGGCTCCAAGAAGGAAGTAGACTTCAGGTATCAGGACTGCAGAACAGGTAGCTAACAGGCCAGCTGAAGTCAGGAGCCTCCAGGAAGGGAGGAAACCCTGCAAAATGAGGAGATCCATCATGGCAGAATGGAATCCCTCTGGCTTCCTCCAGTCCTCATCAGTTTCCTACCTCTCCCCCTGAGCTCAGAAAAGGGCATGAAGTGAACTTGGGCACTGGCTCATCTCACAATCTAAGCATCTATTCCTCTGACCTCTGCTCTTTTCCCACAGCACACCCCCAGCCGATCACTGGGCCCTGGCCAGTGGCCTCCCAACCTATGTAGCAGAAAGTGGCTTTGTGAGTACCCCTCTCCAGGCCCTGGCCTGTCCTTGCTGGTGCTTCAATGCCTGCTGGCCTGCTACCTCCTGCTAGCCCTTCCTGCTAGCTGCTACTCACCTTGCCCAGTTAGAAGCTCCTCTCATAGGCAAGGCTAAGTAGATTAGTGCTTGTGTCTACACATTCAGTTGCTCAGAGTGGAATTGCTTCTGATCCTTCCCAGATCTGTAACATCATGAATACTTCAGCTGATGAAATGTTCAACTTTCAGGTAATCTGCCTACTCCTTGTTAGACACTGAGTTTTACTTGAAAAGAGCGTATTTTGTTTCAGAAATGGTGGGTTGAATTAGGTTTTTCCACGTCAGGAACAACTTTATGGGGTTGGGGAGGTGGCTCAGTAGGTAGAGTGTTTTCTATGCAAGCATGAGGATCTGAGTTCTGATCCCCAGAACCCACATCAAACAAACAAACAAACAAACAAAAAACAGGCATGGTAGCATGTACCTAAAATCCCAGTGCTGGGTTGCGGGGTGAGAAGCAGGCAAGACAAGATAATCCAGTTAATCTAGCCAATCAGTGAGCTCCAGTTTCAGTGAGAGGCCCTACCTCACGAAAATAAGTGGAAAGCAATAGAGGAAAACCTTCAACATGGACTTCTGGCCTCCACATATATACACATGGACGCGCACATGCGTATAATATACACACATAAAACAACTTCCCTCATATCTGTAATCCCATTACTCAGAAGGCTGAGACAGGATTGCTACAAATTAACCCAAAGTCAACCTGGAATCAAAAAACAAAAGAAAAATAAAAGACCAATTTCATTCTCAGTGACTAATGAACATACCAGAAATGTGTATTTGTGCTTCCAGGTCTACAACTGGGGTGATTTTATGTGGGTTCAGTTAGAATCTGTTGGTCTTGGCTAGACTCAGGTGATCTTGTCTTGGTCTCAGGTGACTTTATCTGATCTCAATTGATCTTGACTGGACTCAAGAAAGCTTATCTGGGCTAAGTGGATTCTGTCTGGTCTCATTTGGTCTAGTCTGGTCTTAGTTTATCTTCCCTGGGTTCATCTGGGCTCAGTTGTTCAGGAAAAGTCAGCTAATCTTTGGGCTCACTCAACCCTGGCAAGACTCAGCTGAATTTTCTTTGGTATCCACTTGATTGAACCCGGTCTGGTGTATTTCTCTGGCCTGGGACTAGGAAGGGTTTAGAGTTTCTCTGCTCTATCTGTTTTCAACTGAGGTTTGGGTAAACATGCCCAGGGCCACATAGCACTTTCCTGAGGGAGGTCATGTTAGTAGGAACATACTTGTCACAACAGCCTCTTGAAGGAACAGGTCAAAAAGTATTATGCATATTTCATGTTGGAAGACATAATACACCAACTATATAATGTTCAAAGTCCAATGTTAAGTGGAAATGTGGGTTCTTTTGTTGAGCAGTTAGTAAGAGCTTTAAGAGCAAGGCTTCTGAGAAGTACTCGTAGAGACTAGAACCTTCATGTGCCCTTGATATTTGCTACGGAGGGGAAATTGCTTCCTCCAGCCCATAAAACTACAACACAAAACCTATGAAGATAAAGTTCACAGACAAGTAAGAGTAAAGAGACAGTATTCAAGCTCTGAGAGCAGAGAAACCGAGGTCTACCACCACCAAGCCTCACCAGACCACACCCGAAGCAGCCTTTCTCTCTGCTCCTGCAGCAGGGGCCCCTGGATGATTCTGGGTGGGTGATCAAGAACGTTCTCTCCATGCCCATTGTCAACAAGAAGGAGGAGATAGTGGGGGTCGCGACCTTCTACAACAGGAAAGACGGGAAGCCTTTCGACGATCAAGATGAAGTTCTCATGGAGGTAAATACCCAGCACCACGCACGGACAAAGGTGTCCATCTATGACGGCGTGGGGCATCAGTGAGGATTGCCCCTCTCCACACACATCTGGGCCCTGCTTAGCACTGAGTCAGAAAGAAGGGACAAGGATAGTTTCCCAAAGTTCTATCTCTGGAGACTTCATTCGGAGGCATCCACCGTACTGCAGCAGTGTGGGAAACCGGCCACTGAGTCACAGGCATAGAACAGTAAGCCGTCACCAGGGTGACTTGCTAATGGGGGGGACACTGTTGTCTCCCTCCAGTCGCTGACACAGTTCCTGGGATGGTCAGTACTGAATACCGACACCTACGACAAGATGAACAAGCTGGAGAACCGTAAGGACATCGCCCAGGACATGGTTCTGTACCATGTGCGGTGCGACAAAGATGAAATCCAGGCAATCTTGGTAATGTGCTTGGCATTCTACAGGGCCCCTCTGTCTGGGAAGGAAGGGGGATGGTTGATAACGGCATATCTTTGGGACCCAGGCTATGTCTAACTCTAATACTGCGTACACACTGTACAACCCAGACACTCCCTGTGTCTCATCCTAAGCAGTGAGCAGGGGTGACCAGAGCCTTCCTAGCCCACCATTATTCCATCTGTCATCCGTGTGTGTCACTAAGGACAGCACAGGGAAAGGAAGGAAAGTTAGGGTTCCTGGACTGACCCCTTATGCCTGGAATTGAGGGTCTGAGCACAAGGAGACTGCTGTCTTCCAATGATCAGGAGCCGTGTGTTCAACATGTTCCATGACTGCACACCATCATTCTGGTACATGTCCCGGGTGAAGGTGATGTTGCCACTGTCACATGGGTAAAGGCGACAAAGCCACTGACACACTTATGGATGGGCCTATCACATGGGGTACGGGTGATATTGTCAGCCTATCATATGTCTGGGGTACGGGTGATATTGTCAGCCTATCACATGTCTGGGGTACGGGTGATATTGTCAGCCTATCACATGTGGTACGGGTGATATTGTCAGCCTATCACATGGGGTACGGGTGATATTGTCAGCCTATCACATGGGGTACGGGTGATATTGTCAGCCTATCACATGGGGTACGGGTGATATTGTCAGCCTATCGCATGTCTGGGGTACGGGTGATATTGTCAGCCTATCACATGTCTGGGGTACGGGTGATATTGTCAGCCTATCGCATGTCCAGGGTAAGGGTGATAGTATCAGCCTATCGCATGTCTGGGGTGAGGGTGATAGTGTCAGCCTATCACGTGAGGTAAGGGTGATGCCGTCACTCTGGCATATAGGGTGAAGTGACACTATCACTCAGTCCCACAACTCACCTGTCACTCTCTGTTAGCCAACAAGGGACCGCCTGGGGAAAGAGCCCGCCGACTGTGAGGAGGATGAGCTGGGGAAAATCTTGGTGAGAACCTGCTTCCAGTGGACACAAGCCGCTCTCATGAGTGGCAGGAAGGGAGCGCTGGCACACACAGTATCCTCTCATGACGTTAGTGCTACCTGTGTAGGAATGTCAACACTTCCCAACAGAGGTGACAGTATTGACTCTGAGAGTGTCCAGCTGGAGACTACTTGATACCCGCCTTGCTGAATGTCTCTGTCTGCCTTCCTGCCTCCTCTCTGTTTCCCAGAACCATGCATGTTTTAGCTCGTGCAGGCACAATTTGGGCCAAATGTCCATCTGTGCTGCCTCCCTACAGGAGTAACATGGGCTACATCCCCTAGTTTAGATATAGCTGCGTTCATGTGTTTACATACTTCTGTGTGCACTTGTGTATTCATGCATGTGTGTGTATAGGCACATCCAGACACATGTTTGTGTGTCTCCCAGAGAACATCCCCACATCAACTTAACAGTTATGGGACACCTACCTTTTTCTGTCACCTGTGTGATTTACCTGTTTGTTTTACTGAATAGTTTTGGAGTTTATTGGTTCTGAGTACCAATGGTTCTGTGTGCCGTGAGTTTGCACATATGTTCCCATGTGTCCAGATGGGTAGGTCTGAATCTATGTATGTGCCTCTATAACTTTTTGTGTACATATTTTTATGTTTGCTTTTCCAACATCACTGCTACCCAATCAGGCAAGCGTCTCACAGCCCAGTCACCTTGCGGGTGGAAACAGTGCAATAGGATGGGTTGGGACAATATGAGTAATCTAGCTATAAATCTGAGTAACTGGAAGGCAGACATCAGCAGAGATACCTGAGTGTCTTCCTGGACAAAGGCTCAGAGAAAAAGAAAGGTTAAGAACCAGTGGGGGTGTGGTAGGCTTGCTTCCCTCAGCCCATAATCTCTCTTACAGAAAGAAGAACTCCCAGGGCCTACCCAGTTTGACATCTATGAGTTCCACTTCTCCGATCTGGAGTGTACTGAGCTGGAGCTAGTCAAATGTGGCATCCAGATGTACTATGAGCTGGGTGTAGTCCGCAAGTTCCAGATTCCCCAGGAGGTGGGAGATAAGAGGAGGTGGAGGGGTGGTTAGGGGTTACAGCTCCCTGAAGAGGTGAAAGGCATGGGGTGGTGGAGGGGGGTGGTCCATGGGTTCCACGGACAGTGTTGGGGCAAACATGCTTATCATAGAATCAGTGAAATATACACAGCAAATGTACCTAGAATAAGTGATTGGATGGATGGATGGAGTGATGGAGTGATGGAGTGATGGATGGATGGATGGATAGAGTGATGGAGTGATGGATGAATGGATGGATGGATGGATGGATGGATGGATGGATGGAGTGATGGAGTGATGGATGGAGTGATGGATGGATGGAGTGATGGAGGGATGGATGGAGTGATGGATGGATGGATGGATGGATGGATGGAGTGATGGATGGATGGATGGTTGGATGGATGGAGTGATGGAGTGATGGAGGGATGGATGGATGGATGGAGTGATGGATGGATGGATGGTTGGATGGATGGAGTGATGGAGGGATGGATGGAGTGATGGATGGAGTGATGGATGGATGGATGGATGGAGTGATGGAGGGATGGATGGATGGATGGAGTGATGGATGGATGGATGGATGGTTGGATGGATGGAGTGATGGAGGGATGGATGGAGTGATGGAGGGATGGAGTGATGGATGGAGTGATGGATGGATGGATGGAGTGATGGAGGGATGGATGGATGGATGGAGTGATGGAGGGATGGATGGAGTGATGGAGGGATGGATGGATGGATGGAGTGATGGATGGATGGATGGAGTGATGGAGGGATGGATGGAGTGATGGAGGGATGGATGGATGGATGGAGTGATGGAGGGATGGATGGAGTGATGGAGGGATGGATGGATGGATGGAGTGATGGAGTGATGGATGGATGGATGGAGTGATGGATGATGGATGGATGGATGGATGGATGGAGTGATGGATGGAGTGATGGAGTGATGGATGGATGATGGATGGATGGAGTGATGGATGGATGGATGGAGTGATGGATGGAGTGATGGATGGATGGATGGATGGATGGAGTGATGGAGGGATGGATGGATGGATGGAGTGATGGATGGATGGATGGTTGGATGGATGGAGTGATGGAGGGATGGATGGAGTGATGGATGGAGTGATGGATGGATGGATGGATGGATGGAGTGATGGAGGGATGGATGGATGGATGGAGTGATGGATGGATGGATGGTTGGATGGATGGAGTGATGGAGGGATGGATGGAGTGATGGATGGAGTGATGGATGGATGGATGGATGGATGGAGTGATGGAGGGATGGATGGATGGATGGATGGAGGGATGGATGGAGTGATGGATGGATGGATGGAGTGATGGATGATGGATGGATGGATGGATGGAGTGATGGATGGAGTGATGGAGTGATGGATGGATGATGGATGGATGGAGTGATGGATGGATGGATGGAGTGATGGATGGAGTGATGGATGGATGATGGATGGATGGATAGAGTGATGGAGTGATGGATGGATGATGGATGGATGGATGGAAAGTTTGTTTATTAGGTGTTCCAAACAACGTTTTTATTGTGGCATCATAGGGGAAACAGGGAATTTGTCATAGGATCCTGAGGGAATTGCAGCAGCTGCTCGCTAGAATAGAACCGCACAAAGCATCCTTTAGGTTTGCCTACAGGAGAGCCCTCAGGGATCACTGCTGGGAGGAAGGAAAGCTTATTACAGCTCAGAGCCCTCCATTCTGCTCCCTCCCTGGGCTTCTCACTCTGTCATGCATCCATCCTCCACACCTGTGTCCCCACAGCCCACATGAAGAATAAATAATCTCTCATGCTCCCCAGAAAACAAGAGTGATAGGCTGGTGTATCAGAAAGGATATTTTACTAAATTCTAAGGGAAATAGAACAGAAAATTATTTTTAAAACAGGACCAGAATAAAAATATTTCCAAACAATTATTTGACCCTAACTATCATAATGGAAATATTAGCATGCTCCCTTAGCCTGCATTCTCTTTCTTGAAGAAAATATACAGGCGATCTACCTTCCTGCTCATAGACCACACATCTGACCCATTCAAAAGATGTTTCTGTTTTGTTTCTCAAAGTATCCCACATCCCAAGGGTCCTCTTTTCATTGTGGGTCTGGGCCATGGAGACAGAGGCATCAAATTTCTAATGTCTGGAGCTATTCTTAGCTCTACTGCATGAGAGCCCTTCCCAAACAGGAAGGGGCCAAATAGAACAAGGAGCAAGGGCTCTGAGGCCAACAAGATAGAAGGAGGAGAATAGGTATGACCAGCTCCACTGCAAGCAGTCTGAGAGGCTTGGGTGGATTCTCACGTGGTGTGACTTCCAGAGCCTACATGTCCTCTGTTCCCCCAGGTCCTGGTGCGGTTCCTGTTCTCTGTCAGCAAAGCCTACCGGAGAATCACCTACCATAACTGGCGCCATGGGTTCAATGTCGCCCAGACCATGTTTACACTACTCATGGTATGTATGTAAACGGGATTGGGTAAGATGCCTCGTGGGCTGAGGCAAAGACCGCAGCTAACTACCTTCAGGTCCAAGGACACTCACTGTTCTTACCCAGTCCTGGAAATGGGTGGAGGGGACCTGGGTGGGCAAAAGAATGGGCTTGGGCTAGGCCCACATTCTCTTCTACCTCTGCTTTCTGGAGTCAAAGAGTCGGGTCAGTGGCAGGACCCAGAACTGGACTTCTCCCCACAGACAGGCAAACTGAAGAGCTATTACACAGACCTGGAGGCCTTTGCCATGGTTACTGCTGGCCTGTGTCACGACATTGACCATCGTGGCACCAACAACCTGTACCAGATGAAGTAGGCTATGGGGAGGGTAGGCTCGTGGTGGGCGTGGTAAACCATAAATCAGGTTCCCTTAGGGTTAGTCTTTGCAGTCTGGCAATCAGTACTGAGAGGGGCCACCTTGAAGGTACAGTGCCAGGTGGGCCAGACCTCATCCTAGACTGCCTTCTAACATTGTTTTTGTTGTGTCTTCTTTTTAAACAAAATACGCAACAGATCCCAAAATCCTCTAGCCAAGTTACATGGCTCCTCAATTCTAGAACGGCACCATCTGGAATTTGGGAAGTTTCTGTTGGCAGAGGAGGTTTGTTCCTGATTTGGTGATATGTCCTCCTTTGGGCTGTGGCAGACAGACAGGAGACCCGGGGAAGTGTGGGTTTACCAGTGTGAGGTGCTACGGGACAGGCTCCTATCTAGAGATGTTCCCACAGGGGGTAGAGTTGCTTCAAGGGGCAGTTACCAGGAATGCCCACTAGTAGGTACAACAGACCATGGAAATGGAAAAAGATATCTGACCCAGGACACTCCCAGGAAGAGAACAGACACCAAAGGGGAACAAGGATGTCTATCCTTGCTTGGAGAAGTAGCCATAAGATTGATCTGGGGTCAGTATTGATCTGGGATCATGTAAATAAAGGCCAGGTTAGAGCGAGGGAAGTAGACAGAGCAGACCCTGAGAGTCAAAACCAAGGGTACCATAGGCAACATCTGTCACAACCCGACACCACCTGGTGGTCCCCACAGAGCTTGAACATCTACCAGAACCTGAACCGGCGTCAGCATGAGCATGTGATCCACCTCATGGACATTGCCATCATTGCCACGGACCTGGCCCTCTACTTCAAGTAAGAACTCATCTGGGGCAGGAGTCTGGGCGGAGCCCTCAGCCGACATAGCAATGACCAATCTGTCACCTCCTCCTCCCCTCCTTCTGGGACCAGGAAAAGAACAATGTTCCAGAAGATTGTGGATGAGTCCAAGAACTATGAAGACAAGAAGAGTTGGGTTGAGTACTTATCCCTAGAGACAACACGAAAGGAGATAGTCATGTAAGTAACAGGTCTATTGTTGGCCAGTTAGCCCTGAAGACCTCCCTAACCCTAGGATAGGAGACTCCAAAACAAGAGTAGTTCTCTCTAAATTGAACAAAGGCGCTGGCTCAATCTGCCCCGAGATTCATGGACGCCAGCACAGAATTCAGACTGAGATAGCCTTCATTAGGACCCTTGATCATCTCTTGCTTCATCCTCAGAGTTCCCCTTCTTTGCCTACAAGGTGGTGGGTGACTCAGGCTCAGCACCTTCTCCAGGACTGTCTCAGAGATGCTGAGAAAATGTGTTCACTCTGTTCTCAGAAGGACATGTAGTCTGCTCTGTCTGTCCACAGGGCCATGATGATGACTGCATGTGATCTGTCTGCTATCACCAAGCCCTGGGAAGTCCAGAGCAAGGTCAGGACTGATGACCATCTGCATTCAGAATAGCCTTCAGAGGCCATCCTGGGTCTTCACCTACGGAGCTACAGGGAAATAGTGTTGATTTTTGAAGTAATTTCTGGGTACAGCAGTGAGAGGCACCATATAGACATTTCCTGCAGAGCTTCAAGGGGGAAGGTCTGCTTCTCCTGAACATAGAACCCCACTATAACCTTTGTGTGTGCTCAGGTCGCTCTTCTGGTGGCTGCTGAGTTCTGGGAACAAGGGGACTTGGAAAGGACGGTCTTGGATCAACAGCCCATTGTGAGTGTTGCTTCCAGAATCTTCTATCTTGACAGGTGAATTAGAACACTTGGTAGTGCTCCAGACCCTAGGAGTTTAAGGTCCTGGAGTCTTAGCCTTGATTTGAGGGGTTATTGGTGTGAACAGGGGGTAATTTGGCTTGTAGAATAGAAATCATGAAAAATTGGAATATCCAGGTTGCAGCCCACAAGCAAGGGTCTCCAGGGTCTATGCAGCTGCACAGTATGTACAGTAGGCAGGGCAGTCTAGGGACAGAAACTGTGAGAAGGGCAACCCTAGGAAAAAGGGGAGGAGTAGAGGCAGTAGTCCATGGGCAAGAGAGACAATGAGGCCATTACAGTTAGGGGTAGGCCCACAGCTAACACCAGGGATGGTATCTATCCACACATGAACTAGGAACTACATAGGTTTGCTTTGACCACTTGGGGATATGGGAGGCGAAGGCTTTATCTCCCAAGCCAGCTCTAATGTGAAACCTGACTGGAGCGGGCTTTAGGCAAGGTTCAGACTCAGCTAACAAAGTCTCATAGAGGGGAGCAGCATCCTTTTCATCTTCCTGTGTTTCCTCCACAAGCCCATGATGGACCGGAACAAAGCAGCTGAGCTCCCCAAGCTGCAAGTTGGCTTCATCGACTTTGTATGTACTTTCGTGTACAAGGTGCGCAGCAGAGGTGCTCTATGTGGCCTGGGTGGACTGGCCGAGAATGGGTAGGGAATGGGCTGGACCCAGCTGTGATCTTGCGGGGACATTTGTGTGGTCTCCATCTTTATCTGATAAGGTGTGATGTACAATACACTTGTCCTTCTACCCTATCACAACACCCATCTCAACCTCCCAGCCAATGGTCTGTCCCAAAATTTGTGAATGTCCTTCAGAAGCACCTAGTGCACCCCTAGAAGGTCCTTACTCACCCTGAGGTCTCACTTTAAAGATCCCTGCCTCAGAGTGCCACTACTCACAATGGGCACACTGTCTTCAGGAAAACGACTGCAACTTGCCTACTAGTTTCTGTGAAAATGTGGAGGTGAGCCTGAGTCTGTCTCCACTGGCACACCCCAATACAACCTGAAGAACCACGACAGCAGCCGTGTTCCCACTAGCTGATCAGGCACCAGTGCATGTCAAGGTTTGAGTTCTGCTATTGATTGTAGGACATGAGGCAGGAACTTGGAGAGACTCGAAAGATAGGCCTGACTACAGTGTCCTTGTGTGATGCACATGACACCCCAGCTCCACCTACTCTGGTTGTCCTTTGTGGTAACAGACACCACATTGTAAGGCAGACACTGTGATTCCAGGTGAAGCCAATCCTAAGCAGCCAGGCAAGCAGGAAGAGGGGGTCCCTGGAGGCCGCACTGTCTTCCTCGGTCCATCTACATCACCTGAAAGCAGTTCCAGGGCTTGTTGAAGCTTCCAACCCTGCTGCAGCTGACATTCCCTGCTCTATTCTTGGGATGCTTATCCTGCTAGATCTCTATCAGAAGTACTTCCACCCAACAGCTCCCTCTCACACAAGCTCCTATCTGTCCTCCTCCTTGGGGACTATCTGGAAAAGGAAGACTACAGTGGTTCTTTCCTATGCTAATTGACTCTATGTGACATCGTCTAGGGTTCAGCCCCACGTGGAACAGCCTGAGGGTGGGGAACCAAGCTCTCGCTGGGTCTGGTGCAGCCACAACTCATGTGACCTGGGGATCAGTAGTGGTCACCTCACAAGCATAGTGCAGGGGAGTGTGGGGCCTCACTTCACTGTCCTTATGACTTTTAAAATAAAATACATCACAGATATGAGAGCATCCTCAGTCTGTTGAGTTTGCTGCAGGGAAGCCCGAGACCTTTGAAGAGCTACTGAGCCCTCCAGGAGCAGGGGGACAGCACAGTGACTTCTCAGTTCCCTCTAGGAATTTTCTCGCTTTCATGAAGAGATCCTGCCCATGTATGACCGGCTGCAGAATAACAGGAAGGAGTGGAAGGCACTGGCTGATGAGTATGAGGCCAAAGTCAAGGCCCTAGAGGAAGAAAAGAAGAAGGAAGAAGACAGAACAGCAGCCAAGAAAGGTCTGGACCCCACAGAGGACTGGGATGGGCTTAGAGTCAACGCCCGAGTCAATGCTGTAACATGGCACAAAAAAAAATCACCAAGGAGTCAGGAAGGGAGGCTAATTCATATAGCCCAGCAGCTGAGGCTGAGGCCCTGGAGCCAAAGAATGCCCATCCATCTACCTGTCCTTCAAGGGGCATAGCTGCTCATGCCATGCAGATAACAGATCAGACCGAAATGTTCTCTCACTCAGACAGGAATGCTATATTCCTATACATGAGAAGTCTCACTGAACGTTTCAGTAAGTAGTTGTTCCTTCCCAGGTGTGGTAGCACATGCCTGTAATCTCCCAAAACTATCCTCAGAAACCAAAGAGCAAACCTGAATTAGACACAACACAAAGGCAAAAATGAAATCAGTGAGCTAAGCAAGAGTTAAATTGGCACGGTGCTAACCTGTATCCCGTGACTCAGTTAACAACCCACTGCCCCCCAGATCAGAAACCCAGTGATATTATCTTTTCCAGGGTTTATTTACCCTGGGCCTGGGGTTCTCCACAGCATTGAGAGAGCACACTGAATAAGGCAGCTTCTGGGTCATGGAAGGTCAGGGCTGAAAGTAATCACAGTGACCGGAGAGGCTCAGCATAATCCCCTTGGGTTGTTCTCAGATCCAGTTTAACCCCTGCAGGGAGAACCTGCTGGTGCTATTTGAGGGCACTTCTCAGATCCAGTTTAACCCCTGCAGGGAGAACCTGCTGGTGCTATTAGCGGGCACCTGGTGTAGAAGGCAGACCAAGCGACCACTCAGTCTATCTTCTCTTACAGTGGGCACAGAAATTTGCAATGGTGGTCCAGCACCCAAGTCCTCGACTTGCTGTATCCTGTAAACCCTATCTAGTGGCTGCTGGGCCCTCCTGCCACTCACCCACTGGAGACGACTCTGCAGCTTGGTATAAGACATTAGGAAATAGCAGAAGAAAAAGATCAAATATAACCGAATATTTTTAAATTGTAAAGGTTTTTTTTTTCAAATTAAAGCCAACTATGAATGTTAAATGGTGTAGCCCGTATTTATCTGGTTTGATGAAGTCCCCACAAAGATCTTTACAAAGGATTTGTGAATTGTCTTAAGTCAGAGTGCTACTCTTGTACATACGTGTGCATATAGGTATTCAGTTCCATCTGCTTTAGCAAAGGCTTACGCCCAGGAAGTCAGAACAAAACAGAGAAGGTAACCAGTTTTACACATGCTAACATTACGTGACAGCACATCATACTTGATCCATTGAGAGCTCTGCTGGGTCAAGGCTGTGAGCAGAGCCGAGATCCAATGGAACTGGTCCGAATGGGGATAACCTGTACTGAAAGCCTGGGTGGGATCCTCCTGAAGGAAGCAGTCAGCAGCTCTGTCTGCTATAAACACTGCAGCTATTTGTTGTAAGTTCAGTGGGACTTCACAAGACTAGGCTTTTAAACATGCACTATCTGACAAAGAACAAATTCATGGGATTTGTTTTCCCATTCCTGGGAAGAAACTATATCTAGCAGTTTGCCTTCAGCACTGGGAAGAGGTGGCAAATTTAATCCTCAGAGTCCCAGATAGTGGGATACCATTTAGGGGAAGCAGAGGGAGGAAGCAGCTTTTCACTCAGCCTGCTTTTTTTATACCAAATACCATCTTCCCAGGAGTGGTACCACCCACAATGGACTGGACAGTCCCATATCAACCATCAGTTAAGAAAATATCCCATAGATATAACCATGAGCCAATTTGCTAGACAATTCCTCGATAGTGGTTCCTGTTTCCCGGGTGACTAGTTTGTGTCAAGTTGAAAAGAACTAGTGGCCAGGATACAGGAGCCCAGGGGTTCGGATGGAGGGTCACCTTCCAAGACCCAGGGGAAATTACGAGTTGGGTGGTGCAAGACCCATGTTATTGGGAAGGCATCAACCCCCACCAGCCTTGTACAGGGCCTGTGCTGCTGACAAAAGCAGGCGTGCTCAAAGCAGAGTGAGCTGCATCCAGGCAGCTAAGCCACTCTATTTCCTTGGCATCCTCGGAGCCCAGTTTGGCCTTACCTCAGCACCCTCCCGAGCTGCACTTCGTATCCATGTCAGGCAATGATCACGAATTCCATTGAAACCGCCCCCTCCCCCATGAAAACCCAGGAAACAACTGCAGAGCCAGTCTAGAAGCAAACAACCAAGGCAGTAAAGAGAGGCAGCCGGAGCATCGCTCGACAAAGCTTTTATTCATTCTCAGCGACTTAAGAAAGGCAAGCTCACTGGCGCTTCACTTGAGTATGCTGTCATCTTGAGCTGAAAATCGAGAAGAGACAGTGTCACACATTATACACACTCGGGCCTCCTGCGAGAACTTCAGGATTGCATTTATAAAAAGTCCAGAATCTAATCCCAAGAGAACCTCACTTTTGACACTAAAACCATCCTTTGCATCCCAGGTGCCCAACGCCCACTCCACCTCACTGGAATCTGCAGGAAGTCAACAGAGAGGGGTCAGAGGGCCTGTTCGTCGGCAGGCAGCCTCTCTGAAGGCAGTGCTGCAGCAGCATGGCCTGCACATTCCGCTAGGCTCCACGGAGGACAACAGCTACTTCCAGAAAACCTGGGCTTGGGGGGGTGGGGCTAAAAGCCATACCTTCTGCCCGTTCTCTTTCAATCCGTTTCAGCTCATCTAGTCTCTTCTTCTCCTCCGCTGCCACCCTCCTCTCCTCCTCTGCCCGGGGCTTTAGGTAACCTAGAGGGCGGAAAGAATTAATTTCTTCCCCAAAAAGCCGACCCCAGAATCTCCCGGCAGCTGTTCCCTCCCACCTGCTCCCCTGTGGCCCAAGCATCGTCTCCCTCCCCAGGAGCTGCAAGCCCGGCAATCCCACACACCCCGAACCCCGCACTCCCGGTCCCTGAACTCACTATAGCGCTTGGCACCGTAGGCCATGCCGAGGACCAGGGCTGAGTATCGGCCGAGCTGCAGAAAAAAGGACGTTAGAGCAGAAGGACGAGGGGATCGGAGATGGAGGAGTACGGGTAGAGGGGCACAGGGCAGGGGGTTGCAGGGGTCGCCAGGCCCGGGACTGCCTTGAGACCACAACCAGCAGTCTCGAGAGGGTGGGCGATGCTAAGTCGGGGTAGTGGCAAGGGGCATTCAAGGGCTCTGAGCACCGTGCGCGACGGTAAAGAGGGTTCACCTTGATGAGCGGAGAGACCTGAACTGGGGGCACCATCTTGTCCGTGACCTTCGCGCCGGAAGCTTAACTGAGGCGGAAGACTTGGCAAAGAGCAAAGGCCTCCTCCTGCAGCCAGGAAAGCGCATGCGCCATAGCGAACACCCGCCCCCTGGTGGCCGGAGGGTAGCAGTGCATTCCCGATGAGACGGGTACGAAGTCATTGCGACTGCGTGTGCTAGATGACTTCAGGAGGGTGGAGACTTGGAGCCACGTTACTTCTGCACAGGCGTGTAATGAACGACCGACTCTGGAATCCGTCGCCCACCTTCTCTGAACTGGAGCAAGCAAACAATTCGTTCCTCTCTTGGAACAGACGAGCACACCCAGCAGATTCGCCCAGGGCGGTCTTTGGGAGTGGGGGCGAGATTACAGACTTTGTTTTGGTCCTGCCTGAGAGAACTTCAACCTTCTAGGCCTTTTCTGCAACTGCCTGCCCTGAATGCGTCGCCTTCTGGCCAGTGCAACCGGGTTTTCACACTTAGAGCCACTTCAGGTTTTGAGATCTTACAGTTGAAGGTCATTCAAACCGGGCTGACCTCTGGGTCTCTCAGCCCACAATCTTGGGATCCCAAGCCCTGAGCCCTAATGACCCCTCTCTGCCAGGCTTCATGGGGACGGACTATGAAGCACCCAAACTGGTTTTCCGCAGACACTGTCCCCAGAGTGGGTGCCTCTCTAGCAACTGTGTCCACCTAGACCAACAATTCTCAATCTGTGGGTCAGGATCCCTTTGGCAAGCCTCTAGCTCCAAAAATATTTACATTATGATTCCTTTTGTTTGTTTGTTTGTTTTTTCAAGACAGGGTTTCTCTGTAGCTGGAGTCTGTCCTGGAACTAGCTCTTGTAGACCAGGCTGGCCTCGAACTCATAGAGATCAGCCTGCCTCTGCTTCCCAAGTGCTGGGATTAAAGGCATGCCGACTACATTTCTATTCATAACAGTAGCAACATCACAGTTATGAAGTAGCAATGAAAATAATTTTGTGGTTGGGGGGTTATTAAAGGGTCGCAGCAATAGAAAGGTTGAGAGACACTGGCCTAGATTGAAGCTGTCCCGCCATGGGGCAAACATCAGACAAGCTCCTTACCAGCTGTGTTCGCCATTGGCATGCAGTCTCTGTGGAAGTCAGGCATGGCGACTTCCGTTGGCTGGCTTTACCCCAATGCCCAGCAGTGACTTGACGTCTCCCTAAGGCTGTCTTTGAGTGAGCCTTCTCAGTTTTACATTGCATCAGGGCTTGGAAGGGCACACAGTCCACAGGGATGGGGTATCTTCTCCTGACTCTTCATTAAGTCTCTATTTGTAAAGAGAATGTAACTGTAAATATAGTCGATAAAAAGTAGCACTGAGAAACCCCAGAGCCCATAATAGGTGCTCAGCTATCCTGAAGGGAGGAATCCTTGCAGAGAGTGGAGGGGCTATCCTGGGCAGTCAGAAGAGGAGCCCCTGCCCTAAGGCCTGGAACTGTGCCTGCATTTGGTCTGGAGTCTAAGTCCCTGAGCCTCCTCTGTTGGAATCCTAGAAAGTTCCCTGAGCTGGGAACAGAAATACCCAGACCATATGCCACAGGTGCGCCACTTCTTTTCTTGCCCTTGATAAGTCTGATCTTTGGTTCCCCACCCCCATCCCTACCCAAGCCTGCCGGAGACAGGCAGACTCCTGCCTTCTGAACCATTGCTCCCTGAGGAAGCTGCAAAGGCACGCTGACCTACAAGGCACCAAATAAACCTCCTCACCCCTCACAGCCATCTGCATACTGAGCCCCCTCCCTTTCCTGCTCTTAAGCAACTGGTTAGATAACCTTAGGTGACCAAACAGGTTTCCCTCACTAGACCTAAACTCAGACTCCTCAGCAGCTCAGGCTTCCAGATCTGAAGCTGTCTCTGGGGCCCACGGGGTGTGTGGCTGAGGGGTGAGTGCACAGAAGCTACCTGCAGGAGTAGGGGCAGAAGAAGCACCTGACACCCACACTGTCACAGCGTGCAGATGACTGGCTCGGCATCTGCTTTGGCTCAGGATCATTTGTGGGGACAGCGTAAGTGGTTAAGGTTCTGCACAGCTCAGGACACCACTGGGACAATTCTGCACCTGTTGAAGACAGCTGTGTGCAGAATCTAAATATTCCCAACGTGCTATCTTTAGTGCTGTGCTCAGGTTGAGCCAAGATCCTCCCTGGGGTCTGGTGGCCCTCTCAAATTTAGAGCTTACCACTCCTGCAGCTGAGCTAAACCCAATCGAGGCCCTTCACTCTCAGCTACCATTCCCATTCCTGAACAAACTCCCACCCCTGGCAATTCCCCCTGGAGGTCTGAGGTAGCATCTGGGAAGGCAATTCTGTGACTGAGGCTATGACCCTGGGGGATAGGACAGGACCTCTGACAATGCACAGTATGGAAGATGTCACAGCTTAGAAATGTACCAGGGTAGGATTGCCCAGCTATCAGATTCTTGGGCCAGAGCCTTTCAGCACCTCTGCTGATCTTGAACAGGTAGCACTCTATCCTCAGTACCAATAGTTTCTGCAGCATCCAGTTGCCTAGGACGACTCAGACCCCCAGCCTTTGGCCAATAATGTGGCACAAGGCCATGAAGATGTAGCATTCTTGGCAGAATAAAAACCTCCTGGTGCCTGGGCCGAGATTAGTGGTATCTGAGTAACCACCAGGCTACCTAGGCTTACTCTGCAGCTGTCCAGTTCCCTGGGATGGCAGTCCTCAGCCTGTCCTTGTAGGAAGTGGTAACCAAAGTCTGCCCTATCCTAGGGGGACAGACAGCATCTTAAGACAAGCAAAAAGCTGGATCCTGGACAGGAAAGACTCAGGCATGATGAGCAGGCAGCCAGGGAGGTGCAGGGCAGGGGCATCCAAGCATGTATACACACATTCACTTACACATGGGTGTCTTTATGTGTACGCTCACGTGAACATACACAATGGTGTGGGTGTAGAGGTACATGCCCCACGGTTGTCATGGTAACAAACTGGACAGAATGAGGGAGGGTATGAGCATGGGATGCATGAGTCCATCCTTGGAGTCCATTTACCCTGGAGCCCTCTAGGACTGGACACAGTGGACTGACTGAACCCTCCAGTGCCATAGTTCCCCCACTGTGTGAGTTAAGTCTCCCAAACCATGGTTTGTCCCTGAGTGTTCCCCCAGTTGCTTCAAAGCCCTCATCCTTGGCACTCCTGCCACTCACGCCAGCAGGAATACCAAGGAAAATGGCACTGCATACCCAGAGAGCACCCTCCAATGTCTTCTCTAACTCTGAGCAGACCCAAGTTCTGGAAGTTCTAGGAGGTGAGTCTGCCTTTGCTCCCTGGGAGCCCCTCATACAGTTGGTATAGGGGGACACATGTGACCTCAGAGTGTCTGTGCCTTTGGTGGAACAGAGCCAGGTGTGGGGATAAGGGTAGGAGCTGGGGCAAAGCTGGGACACCAGCAGTGCAATAAGCCTGGCATCGACTCCTAGGTCCTCACGCTCATGGATAAGAACAGCGATAGCTTCATTGACAAAGAGGACCTATAGGATACTTACATTTCCTTGAGTAGGTGTGATCTCGTCCTCAAGTATAGCAAGGACATTGTCCCTAAATGCTGACACACGCTCATATTTTGGGGGTATTATGGCCACCTCTAGGTTTGTTTGATTTCCTTTAGTTATACTAAAGGACTTTGTTCTCGGGGGTCTCAGAATAGCTCCTCAAGACTCTGGTTTGTTAAAAGCTGGCAGAGGGTGTTCATGGTGGTTAGAAAACTGGAATGGATTTGAGGCAGGAACTGGAGAGACAACCCAGTTCCCTATTGCATCCCCACCCCTCCACATTACCCCTAGGCTCACCCTGTGGGCTTGGAAGAGTGTGTACGGGTTGACCTACTCATATCTCAGAGCCAGATGCCAGCTCTTCCCCCACCATCAAGTCACTTCAGCTGGCACTTAACCCTCTCTGTCTCAGTGGCCTGCCATGGACATTCCTGAGGCGGGGCGCAGGAGCCTTCTGTCCTACCTCAGAAGCTGGGAAAGGCAGTTATATTTTACCTGGAATGGGGGTTCCCTAGTGCCCACCTTCCCTATATTTGAGAACAGAAACAGTCCTCAACTTTCTCCTTCCTCCACAGAAGATGGTGTCTTTAGATTGACTCCAGCCTATATCCCCCACACTTGAGCCAAAAGACTCTGTCTTTTTTTATTATTATTTTTATTTTGCTCTACATTTTTCTCTGCTCCCCTCCCTGCCTCTCCCCTCCCCTTCAACCCTCTCCCAAGGTCCCCATGCTCCCAATTTACTCAGGAGATCTTGTCTTTTTCTACTTCCCATGTAGATTAGATCCATGTAAGTCTCTCTTAGGTTCCTCATTGTTGTCTAGGTTCTCTGGGATTGTAATTTATAGGCTGGATTTCTTTGCTTTATGTTTAAAAACCACTTATGAGTGAGTACATGTGCTAATTGTCTTTCTGCGTCTGAGTTACCTCACTCAAAATGATGCTTTCTAGATCCATCCATTTGCCTGCAAAATTCAAGCTGTCGTTATTTTTTTCTGCTGTGTAGTACTCCACTGTGTAAATGTACCACATTTTCCTTATCCATTCTTCGGTTGAGGAGCATTTAGGTTGTTTCCAGGTTCTGGCTATGACAAACAATGCTGCTATGAACATAGTTGAGCACATGTCCTTGTGGTACGATTGAGCATCCTTTGGATATACACCCAAAAGTGGTATTGCTGGGTCTTGAGGAAGGTTGTTTCCTAATTTTCTGAGAAATTGCCACACTGGCATCAAAAGGGGCTGTACCAGCCTATCTAGCTCTCTGTAGACTCTCTCACCATCAGAGCCCTGGTTCCCAAATGGAAGCCAGAATGACCCATGTGGATGAACAGAAGTTCTTCAGGCCCAGGAATAGGAAAGACGCCTTAGACGGTACAGCAAGACTAAGCACTGGATGCCCTAGGATAAGATAGGACTCTAAAAGCCTTTTTGTGAGCAGGCACTAATACAGAGACCATCCTAAACGCCTTCAAAATGCTCAACCTTGATGGCAGGGGCAGCATCCACAAGGAATAATGAGTCTGGCTTAGGGGCTGGGGAATATCCACTCTGAAAAGAGACATGCCTGGGCCCAAGTCCACCTCACCAGGCCCTCTTGAACTCTTAATTCCAGGGCCTCAAATGGCCACCCTGAGACCCTAAGAGCAGAGTCATTTGGAATAACTAAGAGAAGGGTTATTCCTGCTATCTGGCCCTTTATTACCCAGGGAGGCATCGTCCATCTATTGCTGTCTTAAGCCCCTTTCATAGATGGCTTACTTAAACGTAGCACTAGGGAAAGGAAGCATTCTGGTGTCCCAGGCATCTGCCCCTTACTCCATCAGGTACCTGCTGTGAGTCACCATGGGCTCCAGGGACCATTAGGCACCTGGGTTTTGAGGACAGATTGGTAGGAGGTACACATCAGACTATCCTCAGGCCTCCCACAAGAGGAGTCACAGTAGGAACTTCCTAGTCTTCCTCAGAGCAGCTAATCCGTCTCTTTCCACTCTCAGGTCTACTGATGTCCCAAGCCAACAAGATGACTGCAAGTGAGGTTCGCCCAACCCCCACCCCTAAAGTATATCAGAGGGCAGCTAGGGGCAGCATTCCCACAAAGCATACACCACCACTCTGCTACTAGCTAGCTCAGTAATAGAGGCAGCAGACTAGGAGTCAGGAATAAAGTGTAGGTCCTAGCTTGTCTATACCATGTATTCCTTACCGCCACCAGGACACGACTCCTGGTAGCCCCTCCCCTCCCCCAACCCCTCTTTGTCTTACCTACTTCCTCCATCCCTCTTCTGATCCCACCTATCATACATCCCTAGCCCCTCCCTTGGCTGGGTTCTTAGTTCTCTGCCCCTCTCCACACCTGAACAGGTCAACCAAGAATCAGGAACCCACTGAATGGAGTCAAGTGCCTGAAATTTACTGTGTCTGGGCTGGAGCCCAGGAACCTGGTCTCTCCCGGCTCCCACCCCCACCAACTTGATGTCCCTGCCAATACCCTACCCATCTTGGGCTGACTCTTAGGAGAATCAGATGCTAGAGTTTCCCTTCATTGATGTGGCTGGCAACCTAGACTGCAAAATGTTGAGCTATTGGTCCTCCCACGTGCAAGAGGCAGCATGAGCTTCTCCATCCTTCAGGCTGCAAGCTGTAGCCAGTTCAATAAAGTTGGACATACAAACTTGCCTGTGAGTGTTCATTAGAGGGGGTGCATCTACCAGAGATCCTTCTGCTCCCTACTCTAAGACCAGCTCACCCCTCTCTGTGCTATTCTAGAATCAGGCTAAGTGTCTGGTCGTACAGTTAAGACAAAAACCTTTCTGCACCTGTCTACCTCAGACTGGCCATGCCATGGTCCCCAGATCTCCTTCAGTTTCCTACCAGGAATCTTCCACTCACTCCGGCCCCTGAACAGACGCTCCCTGCAACAGCCACACATGTCCGGCTAGGCCAGGGTCTACCCTAACTGACCAGTATCCACACAACAGCAGTTATTTTCAATCTATTGTTGTCTACCTAAGGACCAAAAGGCAATCCTCTCATGCCCTAGGTATGCTAAAGACTTTGTGTCCCTGTCAGAGTTTTTAGCGTGACAGGCACAGACAGAGACCCTAGCAAGTCTCTGCTTTACCAGATGTCTCTGCCCATTCTGAGTGTCCTTTGGGAAGAGAGGCAGGACAAGGAGCTTCCTGCAAGGCCCCAGCTGGAGGTGTTAAGCCAGAAGTCTCAAGGGGCGGCACTTGGGTGGAGCTTGTTAACGTTGGCTCCCTGTCACATATCCTGGGCGAAGGGGGCCCTCCAGACTCAGCCTCCAGGCGTCGATACGGGGTGTTGAAGAAGAGCACCAAGACACAGGTGAAAACGGTACACAGGCCAGCCATCAGCAGCAGAGACACTAAAAACACAAGCACAGGTCTGTCCCTCAACTGCCTAGGCAGTCAGAGTCCCCAACTTCTACCACAGGCAAGCCTTAGTAGGCCTGACACAGCTGACCCTTGGGACAGTGACCACAGAGAGGTCCGCAGACAGTCTTGGTCTCTGGCCTCAACAGCCCACAGGATGTTCTCAGATCCAACAGCTGGGAACCACAGGTTATAGGGACACGGGTGTACTTCTGGTCTCTAACCACACTCATCCGAAAACCTCTATCTCTGTCTCTCTCAACCCTGTCCATCTCTGATCAACCTCCCCCATCTGTCCAGGTCTCTATGCCCCTTTCTCTCTCTGTTCCTGTCTCTATTTCTATGTAAATTTCTATTTCTATCCCCTTCTTTGTCTCTTTCCCTCCTTTTCACTTCAAGATCTCTGCCCCCTTTCTAAGATCTGTCTCTATATTCTTGGATTTCGAAACATGTCACAGGGGGGCGGGGATACTGATGCTGGATTTTTGTCAGGGTCTTGGGACTACACCTACAAGCAGAGCCCAGACATTTGGCCATACTACTTCACACCCATACCAACTGGTAACTGCCCAGTAGGGTGTAAAGACCAACAAGATCCAATATCCTCAGCTGGGCCAGGCCTCCTAATACCCTATCTTCCTGGTCTGGTCTTAGCTCTCTGGGGCCAAGGCCTGGGCTCAGAAACTCACCTGTCCAGTCTAGAGGCTCCTCGTCCTGCCGGCAGGTAGAAAAGGATGGGCCCGTTCGCCTCATGGTCAGCGCTGTCAGTAGGAGCATGATGAGCACACCCTCGGCCTGCCTAGATATAGAGGGCCCTCAGCCTGGGCAGCAAGGCTCTCTGCCCACCACACCGAATGCTATCTTGGGAAGGAAAAAACACCTATGCCCACCGGTGCAACACCTGTCACTCCTGAAGCAGTAGGCTGCCTTTGTCCACACTGGCCCTGCAGAGGCACAGGCATGCCCGCAGCAAGTACTCAGTACATGCTTATCCCGGTCAGAGCAAGCACGTTCCTAGCTTCAAGGATAGGGAGCCATGGCGCAAGATCCATACCCTGGGAGAAGTGATCAACGCCACCCAGAAGGATACTCACCCCAGGACAAAAATCAAGCCAGCAGAGGCACCTTCACCCACAGGAAACGAGCATTCAACTGCCAACTCCATGACCACGGGTGCCACTGAGAAGCCAAACAGCCCCAGGAGGGAGCAGATGGCAGCCAACGCAAAGGTCTGTCCCTGCAGCTGGGACACCTGGCACCAACAAGGGGTAGAGAATGAAACAGGGATGGCGGTGAGTCGTGCCACCTCCCCTGTGAGTTCCTAGACTGAGTGACAGAGTGTGGCGGTGAAGCCAGTCCTACCCAGGGTTACCCAACACTGAGGCGCCAGCTCTGGGGAAGCCACCGCTGTCCCTCACCTGCCCATCTGCCATAGTCTCCCTCCATCTTTGTTCCCGATGAGTCTCACCAGAGCAAAGGCCACGAAGGTCATGGAAGTCAGACAGAGGCCTATCTTGGTGGCTTCGGTGAAGTGCTTGGTCCGATCTACATACAGGCCTAGAAGCAGTGCCCCCAAAATCCCAAACACGATGAAGAGAGCCCCACAGAGGCCTGAGAACTCCTAGAAGTGGGGAGGGCAAGCTTAGAACCATCCAGAGGCAGGGAGCCACCAGGGCTCCTGAGAGCATACATCATCACCAGGGAGGTTCCAGAGGGCCAGTCTAGGCAACCCTATCAAGCTGCCTCCTAGCATGGATTTTCTACAATGTGAACCTCACTAAAGGGAAAGGGGTATCACCACAGATACCCCATAGACCCTAGATACATGCCTATGGCCCATGAGAGACCTACACCAGCCACTGTGTCAGGAGGCAGAGGTCATGACCCAGAGATATATAAACAGCCATGGCTACCATCTTCATGAGGGGCTGTTGATCTCACCCCTATAGGACAGGGGTGAACTGGGTGCTCAGGAGCAGTAGGTAACCCTCGCAGAGGCAGAGCCCACTCCAAAGGCAGGGCTACAACTTACATTGGAGTAGCCATTGGCACAAAAGATCTGTTCCAGGAGGGCTGAGAAGCTGGAGAAGATACCAATGCCACCACCGAAGCATATGGCCAGGATGACATAGGCCTTATTCTGGATGAGCTAGAAGGAAAAACAGCCCTCAACTCAGGAGCCCAAGCAAGCTTCTGAACATAGCTTCCCCGCCCCCAGAACCCACATAACCCACCAGTTTGAGGCCGTGGAGGAAACTCTCTGAAGTGGAACTGGCAGCCCCTGTGGATGGCGGGCTAGGAGGCACGCTCTCCCAGAGGCAGGCAGTGGCCAAGAGACAGGCAAGGGCAGCAGGGATAATGTAGATACCAAGCTGGGGAGAGATTCTGAGTGTCACAAAGAAGCCATACTAGTGTTGCAGGCCTTTAATCCCAGCCCTAGAGAAGCATATAAGACTGGAGGAGACAGCTCTCAGACACAGGATTGCCATTTCGGACTGGGGTAGAAGTCAGAGACGGTAGCTGGCTATTTTGCTTTTCTGACCAATATCTGTCTCTGGGTTTTTATTAATCATGCTACATCACACTGACACATGTACCCCCACATGTCTCAGTCTACTCTGTCCACCTTACTAGCTGGTACCTGCCTTTAATCTCCAGAATCGGCAAACCCCGCTCCTTTGGGGGGCTGAATCCCTCTACCCTCATCTGTTCTTTATGGCTGTATGTAGAATCTAGCATTCAGAATAATATTCAAGGATGAATCCCTTCTTGATAACACCAGCCCAACCTCCCAGCTCCAGACTTAGTCCTACATAAGAAGCAGATCATGTTAACATACCTAGGATGTCATAACAACAAGCATTTATATACACCAGGTATATGTATGTGTGTGTAGATCACATACCAGTAAAACTACCATATGTACTGTACACAAGTATATGTATATACTCAAGTTGACACAGCACACATGCCACATGTAAGATCATCAAGAGCCCCTCACCATCATGGGGATGTCTTCTGCCTTCTTGACTAGGGCAGGAGATAGCACATTTGCCACAAGGATGCCCAGAGGATTTGCTGGGTAGAAAAACAGTTGTATAAGCTCAGTTGTGACAGGCCTCACCCCAGCCCTTGTAGGGAATCCTGCCTGTTTGGGCTTTGGCCCAAGCTGGAGAGCAGAGGACACACATCCAGCAGGGTCTGTGAGCTGAGCCCAAGTTGCAGAGGTCCCACCCCGGGACTCACACATAGTGCCGATCATGTTAGCTGTGGCTCTCTGGTGCTCTGGGAACCATAAGGCAGCCAGCTTGGCTGGAGAAGAGATGACCAGGGTCTGGGCCAAGGCACAGAGGCTCTGGCCACTCATGAAGAAGGCAAATGGACTGGGGATCCTGACATCCAAGCAGGGCACAGCACGTAGCAAACTCCCAGCAAAATTCAACCATGCACCCAGGATAGTCTGTAGGAATGGACAGTCAAAAGACTATATGGCAGTCAAGACCCTTCACACCTACATCTCCAGATGCCTATCCCCACCTTATAGAGATACCCCAATATCTACCTGCCCTCCCCAGCTGCTTTGCCTGGAGAGCCCAGCCAGAAGGACTGGTAGACTCTAATCTGGAGATGAGACCGAACTTCTGCACCCAAAGTCAAAGGGTCCCTCCCCATCTCACACAGGTATGAGATAACTTACCGCTTCACGGAGCCCAACAGAGTCCAGAACCCAGATGGCTGCCATGCCAAATGGGATGGATACCACAAGGTAGACTAGTGACAGCCAATTGATCTGCTCCATGGACAGGAAGAAGTGCTGTGCGATGGTGTCTGCTACAGGTGCGAAGCTGAGCCATAGCTATGGGACACACATAATCAGCTATGGGTCACAGACATTACCTAGACAGCCCACATTTGACTAGCTCAGGGTAGGAGCAGGGGTGTGGGCATGCCTGTAAAGTCTATGAGGACAGAGCCTAACAGAAACTTTGGGTCACCCTGCTAGAGAATCACCCTTGTTCTGTTACAAACCATGAAAGCAGCCAGGTATGGCCCACAGCCTGCCCAGCAGTGAACCATGAACCAGCCTGGAGGCAGACATGAGGCCAAAAACCTGGCCAGAGTCTGAAGGACCACTAACCTCATCAGAATTGGTCTGAATCTCTGAGGCTAAAGGCAATCAATGGAGATCATGTCCATTGCTTGGAAGGTACTGTGTTGAAGGTGGTGGAAATATGAAAGTGGGCAGCTGAGACTTGGCTGTGAGTAATGAGAGACAGAGAAGCCAGAATCTCAGTGGGTGGGATATCCTGCACACTGAGTGGGTCATAGCACTTAAGGACATAGTCCTGAAGCACACAGGGTAAGAGGGGGAGATATGGGCGTGAGTGCAGATGGTAGCCATGGTTCCAAATTTCATGGTTGAGCAATGTGCTGAGACAAAATAGACAAGGTACACATTTTGGAGGAGACTATGAGGCCTGGTCTGGTGTGTGGACGAGACTCCATGCCAGACATCCAGACACGGCTAAATGATGCCTTGGGGGCTCAGAACATGCATGAGGACCAAGGAGGGGCCAAAGAGAGCCAAGACATAAGAGTTCAGAGCCCAGGACTTTTTTAGGGATGGATGGAATCAATGACATCTCTCTCTGCACAACATCCTCCTGTCTTAGGCATTACAAAGCATAGGGACTCTGAAGCCCGGAAAAGTGAAAAAAAATGTGGAGGAAGTTTTTCTGGGGGGCTGAGTGGAGAGAAGAGGTCACCCAAGCTTAGAACAGTAGAGAGGATAGATTTGTGGCCCAACAAGGGTGTGTCCCAAATCAAAGTTCCTGATGAACCCTACTCAGGATGTCAAAGGTCCAAGCCACACCCTCCACAGCTGAACAGAGAGTGTCAGGCTTCCCAACCACAAAGCCTCAGGAAACCCCAAGGTTGTGCAACAGCTGTATTTCCTTTTTTTCTCAGAGAAGGATACAAGAACAGATAGGTCTCCCAGACTTATAAAGTGCCCCATGCAGGCCCAGTTGCCTCCTACCTGGCCTCATAGAGCAAACAGGGACCAGGTATGTTTTCAG